>NC_060195.1:43165965-43273465 GCF_021184085.1 Oncorhynchus gorbuscha
GTGGCAATGCTGTAGTAAAATAATAAAATTGCATGAATGAAAAAACATAGCACCATTTGAAACTACAAAGAAAGAATCACTAAATTGTTCATTAGAGCACCTTTAAAGTCAGATGTTGATCTACACATAAAACCAAAACTGTGACCCCTCTTTGAAACTTACAGTATGTCATCGTTGCTAATGTACTCCAGCAGTGATATATTGGTGTTTTGCTTTGAGGCTAGATCCCCCTGTTGGTGGTCCCTGAAGCTGCATCTCAGTCATGACCAATGGCTGACAATGGATCTGGTATTGGAGACCACTAATCATGGGCAATATCTAATCGCCAAGAAGAGTTGTGTAAGTCGTATAGTTACAGAATCCAATCAAATATTTGGAAAGTGGGATTCGATTTTCAGAACTGTTTGTAATGTGTTCCCCCTGTATTCTGATACAAAAAGTAAAAACTGCCAATATGGTAGGCATGTACGACACGGTAAACTCTTCATATGTCGACTCAATCGAAAAAATGCCTTTAAAAACGTAAATGCTTATAACCCTCGATTGGACTGAATCCCAGCCTAAGTGTGTGTGTGTGTGGGGGGGGGGGGGGTGACAAAGAAGTGATAAAGAGAGAAAAAAGCAAGTGATCAATAAGGAAAAGGAGAACTCAGCAACTAGGAAAACGTCAATTATGTGCATGTTAGTGTTCTTAGAAAAACCTGCGTACCAACCGCCTTGTCTGATAGAGAGAGGGCTGTCAGCTAGACCTAAGGCATCAAGAATCCACTTTTTACAACACTATGCATCTTTCTCTAAATAAGTCCCATTTGTCATTGAGAAAACTACCAAAAGGATTTGGCTGGTTGAGATCTAAATAGTGTCTGGTAGGTCATCACCACTGATCCATTTCCCTCGAAACATCTTCAGCCTTAGTTTGCATCTACAACAAATAGGAATATGAACCTCTTCTGCTGGTGCCTTTGCCACCTCGATCATCATTCAAGTCTTCATCCTCTTCGTCGGCACTATTTGCCACATGGTAAGTGCTTGTCCCTGTCAAAACTCCCCATCATATTTCTCACTGTTGTTACTCCGAATAACTAGACAGGCACACACATGTTTCATGCACATGCACGTGCACACAAACACACACGCATACACACACCTATCTTAGAATTTCAACTGAAGAAGCTGTGAATCACCTATTGAAAACCAAATCCTTAGGGCTAAACAAAGGCCTCTCAAACGGGGCAAAGTGGTATACTTCTACCTCTGTCAAGGGCTTTATTTTCATTCATTCACAGAACGTGTCCACACAAAGTCCATACTGACTGAGAGCAGAATATGGCCTGCATGCCAGATATCATACCACAAAAGATTTGCTAAACCCTACTGACAAAACTTTTGGAATGGCACGCCGTTGAACATTGAACACTTTCTCAAACACAAAAGTAGCTTTGTACTCAAGTAATTTCATTGATTATAACATTAGAACCATGTACTCGGATATTAATCATAATTCAGCTAATGTGAATGATTTTGTATATGCAAATGACATGCCCTGTCAATCCCAGTCAATCCCACCAATATTACAGGGACTAAAGTGGGGAACCTGTCCAATCCGCCCCAGAATCATTGAATAAAAAAGTAACTGCAGCCCTCCCAGCAAACCAAAATTGATTCTGTGAAAGTTCCCAGAACATTTGTTATGTCGTGGCAAATGTTCTCATACCATAAAACTTTTCAGTCACGCTGATGATTACAGACTGTTTGTATAAAATATCTATCTGATGTTGCAAGAATGTTCCTAGAACACAATTAATCGGTTCTTTCAAGGTTCCCAGAATGTTTCATTAGGTTGTGTGAACAGTCGTGACATCACAAAATATATATTCCCAAAACACAAAAGGTCCAGTTGTGAAGATGACTCTACAATGTTTCATTTAGAGTGCAAAGAACATTCAGCTGATGTTACAAGGATGTTTGCAGAACATAGTTTGTCTGTTCTTTCAATGGTTTGCAGAATGTTTATTTAGGTTTTGCTAACATTGTGGGAATATGACACCAGATACAGTAGGTTCCCAAAACACTAAAACTGTCCAGTTGTGCTGACATTCAGATAATGTTTGTTTCAGGGTGCACAAACATTCCTTTGATGTTGCAAGAATGATGACAGAATGGCCTTCCTGAGTTCTTTAAAGGTTCCCAGAACATTTAATTATGGTTGTGGGAACAGTATCGGTACATTACAAGAAATAAGTTCCCAAAACACAAAATATTCTCAGTTGTGATGACATTCATACAATGTTTATTTAAGTTAGGTTGCACAGGACAATCCTATAATGTAAGAGTGTTGACAAAACACCTGGTCTAAGGTACTTAAAGGTTCCCAGAACATTTCAAGTTATCTGGGATGTTGCAAGAATATTCTTGTGATATTCACATATGTTGCCCAGAACATTCCCATAAATGTACATTTTTATGACGTTCATAGCATATATTGTTTTTTTTCATTCATATTCACACAATATACAATTAACCTTGTCTTGCAGGTCCTCAGAACATTTCAATAATATTTAGAAAATGTTAGATTTAAGTTTTATCTAGCATTACTACAACATTCTCAGCATACACATTTGTAGCTCATTAAAGCAAAAGAAAGTAGATGGTAATACATCCCGATTATGTTTCTCTCCAGATTTAATGTCAATTAGCATTTGAGGGTTGTATTGTTGGCCCATTACAGGGTGATCTACGCACATGGTTTAATTGAACTAATTGCACAATTTTTTTTTTATCTGAACAGTTTTTCTTTTGTTTTGGGAAGTATCACGTTTCAGGAGAAGACCCAGATGCAGACAGTGTCAAAGTAAGAAAACTTTATTAGTAGAACAGGGGACAGGAAAAATTACAAGTCAAGGGCAGGCAGAATGGTCAAACCGGGAAAACGAGAAAAAGACAGGCGCAAGGGGAAAACCACAGGTAGACTTGACAAACAAACTGGCAACAGACAAACAGCGAAATACATTGGGGGTAATGGGGAAGATGGGCGACGCCTGGAGGGGGGTGGAGACAAGCACAAAGACAGCTGAAACAGGTCATGGTGTGACAGAAGCATATATTTTGTGACGTCCTCAAAATATTCTAACTAGACTGCTTCTACAACCTAATGAAACATTCTGGCAACGTTTAATGGACAGATGAAATGTGTTCTCGGAGTGTTCTTGTAATATCATGTGAATGGTTTATAAAAACTTTGTATATTCACCAGCACAACTGGACATTTTTTGTGTTTTGAGACCATTTGCTGTAACCTAACAAATATTATGTTAACTTTCACAGAACCAATTTTGGGTTGCTTGGAAAACATTACTGATACATTGTGTTATTACTTTACCTCGAAACCTAATAATAACTTTTAAGGAATGTTCTCTGGTGGTTTTCAAATGTTATGCACAACATTTTAGTGCATTACAAATATATTTAATTATGAAAAGGTTTAGTTATCAAAAACATTATTCGAATGCTTTTGGGATGTTACCATCCTAATGACAGATAATACCAGAACTTAATGGGAATCTTAGCTAATGTTCTGGGAATGTTCCCGGTTGGCTGGGCTGGGTTATATCTGAAATGGGATTTGGAATAGAGTCCAGTTTTCACAGCCTGATCTGTTTCACCTGTCTTTGTGATTGTCTCCACTCCCTTGAGGTGTCGCCCATCTTCCCCATTATCCCCTGTGTATTTATACCTGTGTTCTCTGTTTGTCTGTTGCCAGTTCCTTTTGTTCGTAGAACCGACCAGCATTGTGTGTCCCTGTTTTCTAGTTTCCAGGTTCTGACCGTTCTGCCTGCCCTGAGCCTGCCTGTCGTCCTGTACCTTTGCCCCACTACTCTGGATCACCAACATCTGCCTGACCTGAGCCTGCCTGCTGTCCTGTACATTTACACCCTCTCTGGATTATTGACCCCTGCCTGCCTTGATCTGTCATTTGCATGCCCCTGTTGTGAAAAACTTTTACTTCGACACAGTCTGCATCTGGGTCTTACCTTAAAATGTGATAGTACGAACTGGCCATGACTGACCCAGCAGACTCGGACCAGATCCACAACTCCCTCGCCTCCCAAGAAGCCATCATTGGAAGACACAAGGTGTTGCTTCGTGGTCTGATGGAAAGGTTCCAAGCCGTGGCTGTGGACACATTGAGGGAGCAATTCAGTGGGTTGTCTACTAGGCAGCCAACCACGACGTTAACCTCCCAGCCCCTCAGTAACCCAGCTGGTAACAGCGCCGTCACCACGGTTTCCCAGGAACCCAGCCCTCCCTCCCCTCAGACTGCTCTAAGATAGCGTGCCTCATCACGCTGATGTCCAGGAGGGCCCTCGCCTGGGTTCCGGCCATTTGGGAACAACAGTTGGCCATAAGCTTCAGTCTGGAGGGATTCGTGGCAGAAGTGAAAAAGGTTTTCGAGCTACGTTTGTCCAGGAGAGAGGCTGCCCGGAAGTTACTCCAGCTTCGGCAGGACACCCTCAGTGTGGCAGACTATGCGGTAGACTTCCACACGGTAGCAGCGGAGGGTGCCTGGAACCCAGAAGCACTGTTCGAGACGTTCCTGCAAGTATTATCGGAGGAAGTAAAGGATCTCGACTCGATCATCGTTTTAACCATCCGGATCGATGGTCGGCTACGTCCCCGAGAGGATCCAAGATTACCCTAGTTCTTCCAAGAGCCTCCGAAGACTGCCAATTCACCTCTTCTCGAGCCGATGCAGCTCGGCATGGCTGGGCTGTCTCCAGCCGAACACGTACGCAGACTTGACACCCAGAGATGTCTGTATTGGAGGTACTGCCGGTCATTATGTGTCTACCTGTCCCTTCAAGTGACCTAAGCTCATTCTTTGGATTAAGTACTCTGGTGGGTAAAAAATAAAAAATGTTCTTGTCCCATTACTCGCCACCCTCTCCATGCCATCTTGCTGTGAGGCGACCAGTCCAAGTCTCTCCAGAGGTACTCATCAACTCGGTGGCTGATGTGAGTCTTATAGACATTACCCTGGCATCCGAGCTGGGAATCCCCCACACAACCCCTCTCCATTCCCATGGATGTTAGAGCGCTGGACAGGTGCTCTATAGGCTGGGTCACCCACCATATCACCCCCATCAACCTACGAGTGTCAGGGAACCACAGCAAGACAATCCAATTCCTGCTCGTTGAGTCTCCGCAGGTTCCTGTGGTATTGGGAGTCTCTTGGCTCCAGCGACACAATCTCTAGGCTACTGGTGCCATCGTGGGCTGGAGCCTGCCCTGCCACACTCATGGCCTGATGTCAGCTATGCCTGCCCTGGGACATCTTCTTGGAAATTGCACCGGAACTCTCTGCCAGCCCCGCGGAGTACCAGGACCTCCGGGAGGGGTTCAGCAAGGCCACTTCCCTTCTGCAGCACCGACCGGTTTCCAAGAAGGTCAAGCCAGATGCGCTGGCACGCCACTATAGCCCTGCGGCTACACCCCCAGAAGCCGAGACCTTTCTCCCCCACTCCAAGATCATTAGCCCCTTTGCTGTTTGTCCTTTCATGTGTCCAGAGTTAAACCCATGTCTCACAGCCCTTTGTCTCCTGGTTCCTGGCCCATCCCTCTCCCCCGGATCACCAAACTATGCCTGACCTGACCCCTGACTAACCTGTCGTTTGCCTGCCCCTGTTGTAATAAATGTTGTTACTTCGACACAGTCTGTATCTGGGTCTTACCTTAACACGTGATACCAGTAATACCTATTGGCTAGACATACAAAGGCACGAATCAGAAACCACATACTGTAGTTTGCTTTTTTTGATATCAGACCGTGTGTGAAAGAAAAGAGTGGCTCCACATCAAAGGTCAGCTTTGATTCTCTGTTGGTGTGGCTATAATAATGTGAAAGTACAGTATACACACACACCATAGATGCTAGAGAACCTCCACTCCCAATTTCCTGATGGGCTTAAGAGGCTAGAATGTAGTCCTGTACACACACAAACACAAACACTGACACTGTGTTGTTGGCAGACAATAGTGATGCATGGGTTGACTCATAACCTGCCGTCCCTGCGGATATCCGCAGGTGGGGTCAGATTTAGGGTCATTAATATTGTGTGGATAAAGGGCGGGTGAGTGGCGGGCTGGTTAAATAACGAGAAAACATTACCTTTATAATATAATTCTTGTGCGATTTATATCTATCTATATGCTACATTTAGGTTTTTCTTTCATTATTTTAGGCATATGCATTAGTGCAAGTATGGTTGGGGAGTAACAGATTACAATGTACATGTAAGGGATTACATAAAACGTTAACTGTAATCCATTACGTTATCAACAAAAAATATGGTAATAACATTACAGATACTTTTGAAAAACTAGATGATTAGTTCGAGGATTACTTAAATACTTAAATACTTAAATTCAGAAAGGATGATTGCGAGGGAAAAAAATATTTGACACTTCCCTGTTTTCTCAATGACATTCAAATCAGCATTGAAAACAGGCACAAGTTTAAGTTTGTTCCAACTGAGCGAGTCTGACCACAAGTCAGAGACCACTGTGATGACAGTGGTCATCTGGTGTATTGTGGGTACTATTTAATGAAGCTGCCAGTTGAGGACTTGTGAGGCGTCTGTTTCTCAAACTAGACACTCTAATGTACATGTCCTCTTGCTAAGTTGTGCCAGGGGCATCGCACTCATCTTTCTAATCTGGGTAGAGAATGTCTGCGCTGTTCTGTGAAGGGAGTAGTACACAGCATTGTACAAGATCTTCAGTTTCTTGGCATTTTCTCTCATGGAATAGCCTTCATTTCTCAGAACAAGAATAGACATACATTGTTCAGAAGAAAGTTATTTGTTTCTAGCCATTTGGAGCCTGTAATCAAACCCACAAATGCTGATGCTCCAGATACTCAACTAGTCTAAGGAAGGCCAGTTTTATTGCTTCTTTAATCAGGCACAACACTTTTCAGCTGTGCTAACATAATTGCAAAAGCGTTTTCTAATGATCAATTAGCCTTTTAAATGATAAACTTGGAGTAGCTAACACAATGTGCTATTGGAACACAAGAGTGATGGTTGCTGATAATGGGCCTCTGTATGCCTATGTAGATATTCCATTACAAATCAGCCATTTACATCTACAATATTAATTTACAACATTAACAATGTCTATCTGATCAATTTGATGTTATTTTAATGGACAAAAAAGTGTTTTACTTTAAACAAGGAAATTTCTAAGTGACCCCAAACGTTTGAACGGTAGTGTATACGTGTATATACTGTATATATATATATATTTATATCTCAGCAAAAAAATAAATGTCACTTTTTCAGGGCCCTGTCTTTCAATGATTATTCGTAAAAATCCAAATAACTTCACATATCTTCATTGTAAAGGGATTAATAGACTGTTTCCCATGCTTGTTCAATGAACCATAAACAATAAATGAACATGCACCTGTGGAACGGTCGTTAAGACACTAATAGCTTACAGACGGTAGGCAATTAAGGTCACAGTTATGAAAAACTTAGGACACTAAAGAGGCCTTTCTGCTGTCTATGAAAAACACCAAAAGAAAGATGCCCAGGGTCCCTGCTTATCTGTGTGAACGTGCCTTAGGCATGCTGCAAGGAGGAATGAGTACTGCAGATATGGCCAGGGCAATAAATAGCAATGTCCGTACTGTGAGATGCCTAAGACAGTGCTTCAGGGAGACATGATGGACAGCTGATTGTTCTCGCAGTGGCAGACCACGTGTAACAACACCTGCACAGGATCGGTACATCCGAACATCACACCTGCGGGACAGGTACAGGATGGCAACAACAACTGCCCGAGTTACATCAGAAACGCACAATCCCTCCATTAGTGCTCAGACTGTCTGCAATTGGCTGAGAGAGGCTGGACTGAGGGCTTGTAGGCCTTTTGTAAAGGCAGGTCCTCACCAGACATCACTGGCAACAACGTCGCCTATGGGCACAAACCCACTGTTGCTGGACCAGACTGGCAAAAAATGCTCTTAATCATCGAAGGAATGAGCATTACATCGAGGCCTGTATTCTGGAGCGGGATCGATTTGGAGGTGGCGGTTCCGTCATGGTCTGGGGCGGTGTGTCACAGCATCATCGTACTGAGCTTGTTGTCATTGCAGGCAATCTCAACGCTGTGCGTTACAGGGAAGACATCCTCCTCCCTCATGTGTTACCCTTCCTGCAGGCTCGTCCTGACATGACCCTCCAGCATGACAATGCCACCAGCCATACTGCTCTTTCTGTGCGAAATTTGCCCCGTACCCTTCGTATACAAGACAGGAATGTCAGTGTTCTGCCATGGCCAGCGAAGAGCCCGGATCTCAATCCCATTGAGCACATCTGGGACCTGTTGGATCAGAGGTAGAGGGCTATGGCCATTTCCCCCAGAAATATCCGGGAATTTGCAGGTGCCTTGGTGGAAGAGTGGGGTAACATCTCACAGCAAGAACTGGCAAATCTGGTGCAGTCCATGAGGAGATGCATTGCAGTACTTAATGCAGCTGGTGGGCACACCAGATACTGACTGATACTTTTGATTTTGAACCCCCCTTTTTTCAGGGACACATTATTATTTTTCTGTTAGTCTTTTTTCTGTGGAACCTGTTCAGTTTATGTCTCAGTTGTTGAATCTTGTTATGTTCATACAAGTATTTACACATGTTAAGTTTGCTGAAAATAAATGCAGTTGACAGTGAGAGGATGTTTATTTTTTTTGCTGAGTATATATTCATTTATTCTTGAAGAATATAACTTAGAAATGCCTCAGAAGCTTGGTTCAACTGTCACACTCCATGAGAACTCACAATATAAGCTTGTTTTTCTCCAATGTATGTAAATGTTGTAAATGGTAACACACACTGTATAGCCTCATAACATGGTTAAAACAATCATTTTGATAGCATGGAGTCAGTCCTTGCATTCATAGCTCTGTCTATTATTCTGAGAGTGATTACGTTTCTCCAGACACATCCCTTAGCAGATGCAGGGCGACCATTTTGTTATTGTTTCATTTGTGGATTTGCCCTTTAAACAGCTGCATATTATCAAGATATCAAAGTGTCACTAACAAAAAGGTAAACAATAGGCCTATAGCAAATGCAACATATGGCATTCATTTTTTACCTGCAAATAGCAATTTTCAATAGTGCTCAAAGCACGACATTCCATGAGCGCCTCATTTATTTTTCAACTGGAATCAATGAGCCCAATCAGTCCTCAATGACATCAAAATCATAAACAACAGAGTAGTGCTGGCTAATAAGTCCTTAGTGCTGGGGTTATGCTCAGGTAAAACAATATGGCTTATCTATATTTCCATATTTCTAAATCCTATTCTTGAAGATCAAGGGGTACAACATTTATTGGAATGACTGGAATTCTGATAGACTGGTTTTAATGTAAAGATAGAATTTAATCGTATTGTTATATGTAGTAGAAAGTGATGAGTTAGAAGAAACCTACATAACCAACCCATAAAGTAAAATTTAACATCCACATATGGTCAGCTATGTAAACTTTAAGATTGATTTATCCTGCAATAGATGTCGTTCAATTGGTAACATATATTTTTGTCTTCTTCTAATGCCTCTTAAGGGGAAAGTAATCTAAAAGTAACTGAATGTAATCAGATTATGTTACTGAGTTTGGGTAATACATACATTACGTTACTGATTGCAATTTTGGACAGTAACTTTAACAGTTTACATTTAGGAAGTAATCTACCCAACCCTATGCATAAACATTAACTTTTGGGCCCAACTGAATCATTTCCAAATAGCCTATATGCCAATCACCAAATGCATTTGGGAACAAGCAGGAAAAGTTCAAATCAATATGCCGGGGCAAAAAGAACAATTTCGGAGTTCGTTCAATAAGAGAAAAGCTGTGAAATGGAGAGTTGAAAATAAAGAGAAGGGAGGACCATAAAAGTCATGTTTGGGAAAGAGTTGGTGAAGTGGTAAAAGAGGATGAAACAGTACGGAGGAGATTGGTGTCATGCAGGTGAAAGAGGACCCAAAAGCGACTTAACAGAAACAGAGTTTATTTAAGTCCAAACAGGGAATAACAGAAATCCTCTAGTCTGTAGAGGGGAATAACTGGAGAAGCGGCCACAGACTGCAGGTCGCTGTGGGTAGGCGCAGGCCGTTTGAAAACACCTGCTCAAGCATCTGATGAAGGCAAAAACACGACAGGACAGGGCATAAAATCACAGCAAAAACACGACAGGACAGGGCGAAACGCAATCACAGCATGGTGAATACTAAACAAGGAACCGACGGGACAGGAACGTAAATAGGGACTCTAATCAGGGGAAAGGATCGGGAACAGGTGTGGGAAGACTAAATGATGATTAGGGGAATAGGAACAGCTGGGAGCAGGAACGGAACGATAGAGAGAAGAGAGAGCGAGAGAGTGAGATAGAAAGAGGGAAAGAACCCAATAAGACCAGCAGAGGGAAACGAACAGAATGGGGAGCACAGGGACAAGACATGATAATAAATGACAAACATGACAATTGGTGGCATCTTAATTGACAGGAGGGAATGCAAACTTGTCTGCTAATGGTGCCTGGGTCAATGTTTGTTCACAGGCGCCCGCCCGCAATTGCTAATAAGCCATCCGCAACCACCTGACTATATATGATAGTGAAAGTGAAAATCTGAGACCCGCACCCGACCCTAACCCACTAATATAGAAAATGATATATAGGCTACAGTCAGAGACAGCAGAATTATTTTTTGACAGCAGCTGCAGGATTTTTTTGTTGTCTCCTGATTTAGATATGTTTCTGCTTATAATTTCTGACATTTTGGCAGGCTTTTGTATAGTCAACCTGTCTATAATTAGATACAATTAGTGTCCAGAATTCAGTTTCCATTTAAATCAAATCAAATCAAATGTATTTATATAGCCCTTCGTACATCAGCTGATATCTGAAAGTGCTGTACAGAAACCCAGCCTAAAACCCCAAACAGCAAGCAATGCAGGTGTAGAAGCACGGTGGCTAGGAAAAACTCCCTAGAATGGCCAAAACCTAGGAAGAAACCCAATAAATAGCAAGTTTGTATGTATCACATTAATATATTGTTATTGGCCTTACATAATACGCTGCCATGTATCGCTGAGAGCAAAAAGTGATTGTCTGGAGGGTGCAATTGTTGCACACAGGTACACAGCAGGGGGGAGGCAACACTGTGTGCTAGCTAGCTAACTATCAAGCTAGCACATGGTGTCACCCCAGCCTCCATTAAACCCCACAGAAGAAGGGGCGGGGGCAACAATGGTAGCTAGCTAGATGTACACCGGTAGACAGTGTCCTTCGCCACCCACCTGTCGGGCATTTTTTTCCGTAGTTTTGTTAACGACGGCGAGGGCAGGTGTTCGGCAGATGGGAGCGATGGACACCCTATGTTAGCTTAGCCTGCTAGTCTTAAGGTGGACTCCAGTACCCAGCAGGAGAGGGCTACACTGTACTCTACCTACCTACCTAGCAAGCTAGCTAGCACACTGTGTCACCCTAGCCTCCCATGCTAGCGGGACGTGGGGATGACCGGTAGACAATTTCCTTCGCCTCTGTCTGTTTCTCCGGTACACAGCATGCCGGAGGCGGAGGCGTCAACCTGTGCTAGCTAGCTAACTAGCAAGCTAGCACATGGTATCGCTAACTAGCAAACCAACTAGTTAGCTAGTACACGTGTGACCCTAGCCTCCCATCTGCTGTGCTAGTGGGAAGTGAAGACGACCGGTAGACAGTGTCCTTTGCCACCCCCGCCTGTCGGGCACTGTTTCCTCGCAGTTCTGTTAATGACAGTGAGTGCAGGTGTTCGGCAGGTGATAGCGAAGGACACTGTCTACTCAGGTAATACTGTTATTTCCCTTTTGACCCACATTATAAAGTGTCACACAAACATTAGGATGTCATGCTGGAGGAGGGCATTCATGCAGGAATCAATGGAGATGGATACTGGAGGGTTAGTGCGTTCCTGCAGATGCAGGAATTCCCACTTGCAGGAACGCCCAGAATTGTGGGCTGCTGTTGCACATTATTGGCTGGTGTTTAGGGAATTATATGTCTGTGTGCAGCCTACTCTGTGCATGTTGTATGACATAGGCACAAGTAATCCTCCATTTTGGGAATCCCGAACGGAGGCAAGAGGGCATCAACCATATACATTACATCTAAATAAAAACAGACCGTGCGAAACTAAAAATCGGCGATACGTAAATTATAGAGAAAAAAAATCCAACTGCTCCTTCGGATGAATGACAGACGAGACAAACCATAATAAAAAATATGGACTGCATATGGTCATGAAGGAAGACGAAAACCTGCACTATCAGGATTACCGAGTCTAGTAACGAAATGGTAAGTGAACTGCATATATTTTTAAACGAAACGGCGTTCTATGTTCTATGTATGTGCAGTAGACAATGTGAAATACATGACCGACGTATGTTTTCGCTCGTATGTAATGGCATCTCCCCCATTCCCCTATCAACGCAAAAACATTGTGGTCACTGTAGTTATATTGTTCTCCATGTCTTGCAAGTACATTTACATTTTTACATTTAAGTCATTTAGCAGACGCTCTTATCCAGAGCGACTTACAAATAGGTGCATTCACCTTATGACATCCAGTGGAACAGCCACTTTACAATAGTGCATCTAAATATTTTAAGGGGGGGGGGGTGAGAAGGATTACTTTATCCTATCCTAGGTATTCCTTAAAGAGGTGGGGTTTCAGGTGTCTCCGGAAGGTGGTGATTGACTCCGCTGTCCTGGCGTCGTGAGGGAGTTTGTTCCACCATTGGGGAGCCAGAGCAGCGAACAGTTTTGACTGGGCTGAGCGGGAACTGTACAAGTGGTGCTTAATTAAGCTTTGGACAAGTGGTGCTCCTTGTTCTCACTCTTTGCGATTGGTCCTGATGCGAGGTGCAGGCAGCCACAGGTAGTGATTGTTGAAAATGTAATTGGTCTATTTTAAAAGGAATTGCATCACTTCATTTAACGACCCAAATTTGTAGGTGCACAATAATAGGCCCGACAGACACAATGAAGAAAATGACAGGAAATGTAGTCATGCAAAACAGTTTTTTCCCCTCATTTGTATCTATACTAACAATGTAATTCATTTATTTGTATTGTTTGTAAACAGGCACCCCCAACCCCCCCATTTTGTCCTCAAAACATCAGGGGAATGAACTCCACAACGAGAGCCTTCCACAGGGATGCTGGCCCATGTTGACTCCAATACTTCACCCAGTTGTGTCAAGTTGGCTGGATGTCCTTTGGGTTGTGGACCATTCTTGATACACATGTGAAACTGTTGACCGTGAAAAACCTGGCAGTGTTGCCTGGCACCTACTACCATACCCCATTTAAAGGCACCTAAATATTTTGTCTTGCCCGTTCACCCTCAAAATAGCACAAATACACAATCCATGTCCCAAAGCTTAAACATCCGTCTTTAACCTGTCTCCTCTCCTTCATCTACACTGATTGAAGGGAATTTAACAAGTGACATCAATAAGGTATCATAACTTCTCACCTGGTCAGTCTATGTCATGGAAAGAGCAGGTGTTCTTAATGTTTTATTTAATACACAACGTATGTAACAAGCAATAAGATCCAATTAATATGCCTCCAAGGTCAGAAATCCAATAGTGCAATTAAAGGACTATTGGAGGAGGTTGTGTTGGTTGAACAGAATTCCTATTGACCTTACAGACACACCTTATAAGTATTCTATGTGGGTGCTTGTGCAACTGCCTTTACACTTGAATTTAACTCTTTAAGAAAAGACAGACTCTTACACTAAGAATGTAACAGCGGTGAACTCTTACAACAGGGCTTTATGAGGTTACTTGCAATGTTTTCCCAAACATTACATTTATATTAGTTACAGTATATCAGGAGAGCAGCAACGATTGTCTCCTCAGTCCTCTCTCAGTGAGAAGGGAAATTACACAAGCCTGGGAGGGCATAGGTTTCTGCTCTGACATGCACTGTCAACTGTGGAACCTTATATAGAGATGTTTGCCTTTCCAAATCATGTCCAATCAATTGGATTTACCACAGGTGGACGCCAATCACGCACTAGAAACATCAGAAGTGCGATCAATGAAAACCGGATGCACCTGAGGTCAATTTCGAGTCTGAATACTTACGTGAATAAGGTATTTATTTCTGTTTCTTGTTTTTAATACATTTGCAAATATGTTTTTGCTTTGTCATTATGGGGTATTGTGTGTAGATTGATGAGTCAATAAAAAACAACAACATATCTTTTAGAATAAGGCTGTAATGTAACGAAGTGGAAAAAGTCAAGGGGTCTGAATACTTTCCGAAGGCAGGAGAGAGACGTTGCCAAAGCAAAGTGACTAAAAGCTCAGGAAATATGCAGGGCATACCAGCTAAAGCACAATTTGGTCGTAGCACAACTTTGAGAGTGATAGAGAGAGAGAATCAAGGTTATATGTCACTTGAAGATAATGATTCGGGGTAATTCAAGGGAATTCTGGATCAGACACTAATAGGTACATGAGGGGATAGGTACTTACGTCCTTAGACAAACACTTTTTTACATTTAAACTGACGCTCTGACGACGTGTTAAATTTAGGCACAGCAGAAAGACCTCTATGGTTAAGTTTAGGTGTAATTTCGACTGGGTTAGGTTCAGGTACGGGATTGTGGGGGGGGTTTGCCCCTATTGGCCGGTTTTGACAGCGTCTCCCAACTGTTTGCAGTGATCCCTCTGGTGTGTGTGTGCGTGTAATAGGTGTGCGTGCGTGCGTGCATGCGTGGTGTGTGTAGGTGTAAACGTGCATATGTGTGTGGAATCAATGATCATGTGTGAGATGAGCTAGCAGAGTTTTTAGTTCTGAGGTACAGAGTGATCTGAAGTCAGGCACAGTTTCTGCTGGAACTGATGATGATCAATGTTGAGGCAAAGAGCAGACCGGGATTTCCTTGTGCAGCAGCAGCAGCAGGGAGCCGTGTCTAGACTAGACAATGAACTGGAATACCTTAATTCTGGCAGAGGAACTGTCTGAAGATCGGTTTGCAATATCTTAAAGTAATAATGGGTCTAAATTGTGTCAGTGGCATCAATAAATACAATTGTAGATGTTCTTTTGACTAGTGCTTTAAATATAGTAAAAGTACTTTCAAACCAACAATTTCAGCAAGAGTAAGACGCTAAAATTATACTTTAAGAATGCTGTGATGTGGGTATTAAGCATAAACTCATATATGAAATGGCAGCATAACAAATTTGAATACATGTGTAGTAGGTGACCTATGTTGGAATCAAACACACAACTCTTCTCCAACCAACTGAGCCATAAGATTAAGAATACACTCAAATGTATGAATCGAATCAGAATATATTGGTTACAGTCTGTCATATCCATGGAGTACCAGTCTGCTGACAGAAACATTTATTTTCTACAGGAAAGGGATTTAAACCAGAGCATGCAAATATGTGCCTACTGTGATTGCAATGGGTTAAGAGAATGGGCGTTAGTCTTATATAACTAACCAATGCCTTGCTCCATATGTGCAAATCATATTCAAGGTTCATTGGATGGGGAAAAGACAACATTTGTAGAGAGATCATGAATGTAAATGCGTTAAGCATGAGTCTCTCGACTCTTTTCAGACTCAGGAGTTGACCAAGATGCGTATCAAGAAGCTGGCCATCTTTCTCCTTGTCCTCTTTGTTTGGATAGATCCACCAAAGAAAAAGGGACAAAGAAGGGAAAGAAGGGGAAGAAAGTCTACTGTCCTTCGTATGTGCAGAATTTCACCCCACCTCCTGAGATTCCCTGCAGCATTGCCTATATTGGCCAAACTCAAATATACAAGTTACTCGGATCATTTGCAAATGCTTAGTCTTTGAGAATGTAGTCCAAGTAGAGACAAGTTTGGTGCATTAGAAATCAGGGAGTGGACAGGTGGCCTAAAAAAATTAAGAGAGTGAGATTTGTCATACATATCCCCACTTTAGCTTCAAAGCCTAATTTGTCATGCAATGTTTGATGTCTTACTCTATTAATTCTTAAAAGGGATCAGACATACAAAGATGATTGAATTTGAAGGGAAACGTTTAATTTCATTACAATATTCACTACATTCTGTACATTATATATGATGTTCTTGGAATAGGCCCCAGTGTGCTTTTGTGGAGCCAGAGATCCAGTTGGTTCCAGTTTAGCTTTGGCCCTCTAGGTTGTCAGTGTACTTCAACACAATGGTGGAGCAGAGAGGATACATTTTGATCAAGGGAACTGCCAACACACACACACAAATTCCTGCTGAGCACTTTTACTCATCCTTAGTGCCTGATAAGGTTTACAGGATCGTATGTAAAGTGCTTTTCGAGTTGAATTCCTTGGCAGAGTTCTGTTGCCACCCACGTGGAGCAGATTATCCCTCTCCTCTGCCAAGTTCTGCTCGCTCCATCCATCTCTCCTCGGGTCATTGTTCTTTCAGCAAATCAGTCTCAGAAAGCAGAAGACATTCCTTGAACATTGTAGGTGTTCCCTAGAAAATTCTTGAAAGGTCACAACTGATGTGGATCTTCCACTAATACACTAAGAACCTTTGCGATTCGACAGAAATGCAAATGCTTCTCACACTGTTCCAATAATGTCATGCAATGGTTGCAAGGAATGTTATGCAAATGTAATATTCAGCAACATTGGGGATGTTGCCATTTAGTTGCTGACATTAGAGCAACCAAGCATTGTTTGCTGGAGAGGTCCTATTACCAAAGCTAATTAAATCCCCAATAGGTAGTTCTCAGGTTATGGTTCAATCAAACAGTACTGTTTAATGGGAACGCATACTTCCATCTGCTGTTTATCCAGGAGAATTTGATGTGCTACGTAATGTGGTTTAGTGTTTCCTTTTTTCTTCTTTGCAGACAGCTGACACCTGAGGATCTTGCACGAGTCCCTGAGAATACAACCAGTAACATCTTGAACAGATTACTGATCACCTATGATCCCGGAATCAGGCCCAACTTCAAAGGTTAGCCCTCTTTGTTTCCACTCCATGTTGAGGAAGCTACTTTAAAGGCAGTTATTGGATTAGACCTTTACAGTAATTCACATTTTGATTCAAAACAATCTATACTCACTGTCGAAAAAAAAAAAACCCCACTCCCCTCCCCCAAGACTATTAAGATGTTTTGTGCCCCAATAGAAAACCCACCTTATGATGTTATGGGTCCAGGTTGGTCGTCATTAGATCATCGCAGGCCCATCCTCATCTCCCAGACTTGAATGTTCGATGTACAGAATGACCCATATGGATTTTTGTGGGTCAAGAAGGCCGATGGATGATATTTTATCATTAAATTTGTTATTGACAACAGCCAAACAATGAATTTGACCAATCTAACTACATAACATAATAGTAATACTTTTATAAACTGGGTAAATTAAGATGGCATAGGCCTTATCACCTTATAGGTGAATGCATATTCAATAGGAGTGTGTGCATGCATTGAGTTATTGAGCTTGTTTTGACTGATCAGTGGAGTCTATGGTGCTACAGATGGCCTTCCATTTGGGACTTATGTTATCCTACTGATCAACAAAATTTGCATAGAAGAATCACTCCAGCATGTCACGCCTGTATTGAAGGACATCATATCTGAACTGTTGTTTGTTTGAGACTATAAAATTACATTATTTAATGCAAATGGATCCAATGTCATGATTTGTGATCACAGATCACGGATGTTTACGAAACTAGTATTTGTAGCAATTTTTTGTGATGGGTTTTTTTTTTGTACCCCCTATTTCTCCCCAATTTCGATCTTGTCTTATCGCTGCAACTCCCCAATGGGCTCGGGAGGCAAAGGTCAAGTCATGCGTCCTCCGAAACATGACCCGCCCGCTTAACCCGGAAGCCAGCCGCACCAATATGTCGGAGGAAAAAATGTTCAACTGACGACAAGGTCCGCCTGCAGGCGCCCAGTCCGCCACAGGGAGTTGCTAGAGCGCGATGAGCCATTTAAAGACCCTCCCATCCAAACCCTGCCCTATCCCTTGACGACGCTGGGCCAATTGTGCGCCACCCTATGGGACTCCCGTTCACGGCCGGTTATGACACAGCCTGGGATCGAACCTGGATCTGTAGTGACACCTCTAGCACTGCGATGCAGTGCCTTAGATTGATGCGTCACTCAGGAGGGCCCCGGGAAACTTTTTCATTTTCAGTCAGTATGTAACAACTCAGCTGCCAGGACGAAATTCTAAACATCTAAATTGTTGAACTAGCCAATCTGTCACAAAATGGGCGGATTGTAACTTGATCCTACTTCTACGATTGGATAGAGCAAAGCTTTCAAATTAGCTCCCTTTCACATCTCCTCACATCTCTCTTCATCGTTCAAATCACTTGCTGCTGTTTACTGCTACTATGAGAACTAGCTCATTGGCGATGCTATTGGCTGCCAAGTCATAAATGTGCATGATATCTAACAAAGAGAGTGACTGTAGAACCTGCATTGTTGTTTCATTTTTTTTGTCTCAATATCTCAAACATGCCCATTGTTTGAGAAGTGAGGGTGCACACACATGCACGCTGATCTACAGCTTTCTTGGTCTGGACACATGCAGGAGGATTCTTAGGTAGCTAAACCTATTGCCAAACTTTTTATTTAGGCATTTTAAAACACTTCCTCCTTTCCCTATTACGACAATCATCTAATCCGACAATCAACATTCAACGTTACAACACAAGTCAGATGGCCCGTTGCCGAAAATGGTGCATGTTTAAGATGATAAACAGCAAATGTTAGCTAGCTAATGGCTAGAGTTCGATTTGGTTCACTGTGTCAATTCATCCATTTCTTAACATTGAAACTTTCTGTTGCAGAATGAGCTAGCTTGCTGCTGCTGCTGATTTTGCCAGCTAGACATTCTCGGCATTGTACCATGCTCGTGGCTCAGGTGGTGACTAGCAGCTGGCTTAGCAGCAGTTTTGGAATATAGAGGGACTATTGGCAAAGCCGATGGAGAAGGACCGATAGACTCAAAGGCCAATATCGTTCTCTAGTTTGATGTGGTTCGTGCCATGTGAACTCTCTCTATGACTGCTTGCTTATTCCTCCCACTTATCCTATATATGGATTTCATATCAAGGTGAGATGAAAGCTAGATCTTACATTAAAGTCAGCGTTTTAATCTCAGAAATTTGATTTGAAGTTGTTTCTTTGGCATCCCTTCACCCAGGTCCATGAAATATCGACCAGTTTTATGTTATATATATTTTATCGTGACACGTTAAGGTTTTCTGAATATCAACTTAGTTGGCTACAGTCACAGCTGTAGGCTGAAATTCTGGAATTTCTGTATGAATAATTCCATGGATGGATACGTCTCTTGTCGAATGCCATGGTTGCCCTTAGTTGGAATGCCATGGTTGCCCATCTCCTTAGCTATTATACTCAAATTCCACTGATTTCAAAACTTGGTCCTCCAGAAAGTGGAGAGCAACACTTATGCAGTTTTACTTACACGAAACCAAAAAAAGCAGAGTTAGACAGGAGACCTAGACATACTGACCAGCTCAAATAGACAGAAGCGTGCTATATAGCAGACAAATCCAAACTCATCTTTTGGCATGTCCAGCCCACTCATTTTCTCAGCCAATCATGGCTAGCGGGAAGGCTGCTGACTTTTTCTGTGTCTTAACCAATTGGGTTCATAATTTAACAATTTTATTTGTATTTACAGACGGCATACAATATTGTCTTTAAGGCACATGAAAGTTCACATGTTCGAGAAGGCATTTCTGCCAAAAATGCAATTTGCAAAATTAATTTCAAACAGCTCTCCTGGGCAACAGTGACCTGCGACATGCGCCTAGTTTCCTGAAATGGGTAACAATTGGAGCGAAAGAAATATAGTGAACTGGCGATACTTAATGTTTGAATTGATTATTGTGTGATGGAGAGGGTGGCTGCCATTTTATTGGCTCTTAACCAACCGTGTAATTGTTTTATTTTTTTTTCCCGGATTGTTTGAAACTCATTTTACACATAATGTTGCTGCTAACATTTCTTATAACCTGAAAGAGCTTCTGGACATCAGAACAGACAAATACTTGTTCTTTAATGAGTCGTACAGGAAGGATTTACTCTAAACACCTGAACAGGCCCTCATCCCAGTCATTCGCAGGAGAAAGAAACTGAGATTTTGCGGAAGGAGATCGGGGCGCCTTGTGAGGATCATGCGACGAGTGGCTAATCAGTCTTTGCCATCCGTACTGTTAGCCAACGTTCAATTCCTGGAAAATAAATGGGATGATCTAAGAGCACTTATATCCTAACAACGGGACATTAAAACCTGTAATATCTTATGTTTTACTGAGTTGTGGCTGAATGAAGATATTAACATACACCTGGCGGGTTATACACTCTATCGGCAGGATATAACAGCGGACTCTGGTAAGACACGGGGTGGCGGCCTATGTATATTTGTAAACAACAGATGGTGCACAATATCTAAGGAAGTCTTGAGGTTTTGCTCGCCTGAGGTAGAGTATCTCATGATAAGCTGTAGACCACACTATCAACCTAGAGAGTTTTCATCTGTATTTTTCGTAGCTGTCTACATACCACCACAGACCAAAGCTGGCACTAAGACCACACTCAATGAGCTGTAAACCACCATAAGCAAACAGGAAAACGCTCATCCAGAAGCGGTGCTCCTAGTGGCCAGGGACTGTAATGCAGGCAAACTTAAATCAGTTTTACCTCATTTCTATCAGCATGTTAAATATACAACCAGAGGGGGAAAAACTCTAGACCACCTTTACTCCACACACAGAGACGTGTACAAAGCTCTCACACGCCTTCCATTTGGCAAATCTGACCATAATTATATCCTCCTGATTCCTGCTTACAAGCTCAAATTTAAGCTGGAAGCACCAGTGACTCGGTCTATTAAAAATAGTGGTCAGATGAAGCAGATGCTAAACTACAGGACTGTTTTGCTAGCACAGACTGGAATATGTTCTGAGATTCCTCCAATGACATTGAGGAGTACACTACATCAGTCATTTGCTTCATCAATATGTGCTTCGAGGACGTCGTCTCCACAGTGACTGTACGTACATACCCCCACGTTAAACCATGGATTACAGGCAACATTCTCACTGAGAAAAAAGGTAGAGCTGCCACTTTCAAGGAGCGTGACTCTAACACGGAAGCTTATAAGGAATCCCGCTATGCCCTCCGACGAACTATCAAACAGGGAAAGGGTCTATACAGGACAAAGATCGAATCGTACTACACCGGCTCCGACGCTCGTTGGATGAGGCAGGGCTTCCAAACTATTACACAGGACAAAGGGAAGCACAGCCGAGAGCTGCCCATTGACACGAGCCTAACAGACGAGCTAATTCACTTCTATGCTCGCTTCTAGGCAAGTAACACTGAAACATTCATGAGAACTTCAGCTTTTCCGGATGTGATCATGCTCTCCGCAGCCAATGTGAGTAAGACCTTTAAACAGGTCAACATTCACAAGGGACAGACGGATTACCAGGATGTGTTCTCCGAGTATGTGCTGACCAACTGGCAAGTGACTTCACTGACATTTTCAACCTCTCCCTGACTGAGTCTATAATACCAAAATGTTTCAAGCAGACCACCACCGTCCCTGTGCCCAAGAACACTAAGGTAAACTGAAAAAATGACTACCGACCTGTAGTACTCACGTCTGTAGCCATGAAGTGCTTAGAAAGGCTGGTCATGGCTCACATCAACAGTATTTATCCCTAAAACCCTAAACCCACCCCAATTTGCATACTGCACAAACAGATCCACAGATGATGCAATCTCTATTGCACTCCGTACTGCCCTTCACACCTGGACAAAAGGAACCCCTATGTGAGAATGCTATTCATTGACTATAGCTGAGCTTTCAACACCATAGTGCCCTCAAAGCTCATCACTAAGCTAAGGACCCTGGGACTAAACACCTTTGCATCAGGGGTGCGTGCCCAGCCCCCTCTTGTACTCCCTGTACACTCATGACTGCACAGCCAGGCATGACTCCAACACCATCATTAAGTTTGCCAATGACACAACAGTGGTAGGCATGATCACCGACAACGATGAGACAGCCTATAGGGAGGTCAGAGAACTGATTGTGTGGTGCAAGGACAACAACCTCTCCCTCAACATGATCAAGACAAAATTAGATGATTGTGGACTACAGGAAAAGGAGGACCGAGCTATCCCTCATTCTTATCGATGAGGCTGTAGTGGATTACGCTGAGAGCTTCATGCTCCTTGGCGTCTACATTTACATTTACATTTAAGTCATTTAGCAGACGCTCTTATCCAGAGCGACTTACAAATCTACATCCCCAACAACTAACATGGTCCAAGCACACCAAGACAGAGGGCACAACAAAACCTATTCCCCCTCAGGAGACTGAAAAGATTTGACATGGGTTCTCAGACCCTCAAAAGGTTTTACATCTGCACCATCAAGAGCATCCTGATGGGTTGCATTACTGCCTGGTATGGCAACTTCTCGGCCTTCGACCGCAAGGCACTACAAAGGGTAGTGCATACGAACCGGATAGTATATAGGTCCTGGATGTCAGGAAGCTTGGCCCCAGTGATGTACTGGGCTGTACGCACTACCCTCTGTAGGGCCTTACTGTCAGATGCCGAGCAGTTGCCAAAGCAGGTGGTGATGCAACCGGTCACGATGCTCTCGATGGTGCAGCTGTATAACTTTTTGAGGATCCTGGGACCCATGCCATATCTTTTCATTCTCCTGAGGGGAACAAGTTGTTGTCGTGCCCTCTTCACAACTGTCTTGGTGTTTTTGGACCACGATAGTAAATTGGTGACACCAAGGAACTTGAAACTCTCGACCCACTTCACTTCAGCCCCCAATGTTAATTAATAAATTACCTAAACTAAGCTGTACCCCTGGACATTTGACTCGGTACTTCTTGGATATAGCCTCATTATTGTCATGTACATTTCTTTTTCTTTAAAAAAACTTGTTGAGTTAATAACATATTTTACTAACTCCATTTCTTGAACTGCATTGTTGGTTAAGGGCTTGTAACTAAACATTTCACGATAAGGTCTACTCCTGTTGTATTCAGCGCATGTGAGAAGTATGATTTGATTTGATGGGGGCCCGTTCGGCCCGCTTTTTAGTCCATGATGAGCTCCTTTGTGATGCTCAAATTGAGGGGGAGGTTGTTGTTGCACTAGACTGCCAGGTCTCTGACCTCCCTAAAGGCTGTCTCGTCGTTGTCTGTGATCAGGCCTACCACTGGTGTGTTGTCATTAAACTTAAGGATTGTGTTGGAGTCGTGCTTGGCCACAGAGTCGTGGGTGAACATGGAGTACAGGAGCGAACTAAGCACGCACCCCTGAGGGGCCCCAGTATTGAGGATCAGCATGGCAACTGTGTTGTTGCCTACCCTTACAACCTGGGGGCGGCCCGTCAGGAAGTCCAGGCTCCAGGTGCAGAGAGAAGTGTTTAGTCCCAGAGTCCTTAGCTTAGTGATGAGCTTTGAGGGCACTATGATGTTGAACACTGAGCTGTAGTCAATGAACAGCATTCGCACATAGCTGTTCCTTTTGTCCAGGTGGGAAAGGGCAGTGTATGATTGAGATTGTGTCATCTGTTGGGGTGGTATACGAATTGGAGTAGGCATTGGGTTTCTGGCATGATTTCTGGCCTTTCAAAGCATTTCATGACTACAGACTACAGACTTCATGACTACAGACGCGAGTGCTACAGGGCGGGAATAATTTAGGCAGGATTACATTTGCTATCAACACAACGAGCGATGGAGAGGAACCACTATCACTGCCTGGCCATCCTGAGTTCATCGGGCCAGTCAGTTTCGCATTTCTACAGGATTTTTGAGCATGTCAAATTTGTGATGGTAAATGCCCATTGAAACATATTGGAAATGGACAGCCGTGCTCCTGGTGATCGGAACAGGTTACAAGGAGCCCATTTAAAAAATGTGTTTTATGCCTTTATGGGGGTTCAAGATGCCCTGGTCATTTTGGACGTTTTTCAAAAAAGTCCCACTTCTCTCATCATACATGACAATAGACCTAGGTTGATTCAGGGCTAGGGGGCACTATTGTTATGTTTGGAAAAATAACGTTCCCAAAGTAAACAGCCTATTTCTCAGGACCAGATGCTAGAATATAATTGACAGTTTAGGATAGAAAACACTCTAAAGTTTCCAAAACTGTAGAAATATTGTCTGTGAGTATAACAGAACTGATATTGCAGGCGAAAGCCTGAGAAAAATCCAATAAGGAAGTGACTCTTATTTTGAAAGATCTGTGTTCCTGCGCATCCCTATTGACCATTGAAAGGGATATCAACCAGATTCCTTTTTTCTATGGCTTCCCTAAGGTGTCTACAGCATTTAGACATAGTTTCAGGCCTTTATTTTAAGAATGAGCGTGAACGACCACATTACGTAAATGGACAGGTGGGGGCTCTCAGAGTGATTTTTGTGCAAAAGAGAGATTGTTCCTCCCGGTCTTAGTGAAAAGCCAAGTGTCCCAGTTGATATATTATCCAATAGATATTTGAGAAACACCTTGAGGATTGATTAAAGAAAATGTTTGCCATGTTTCTGCCGACATATCATTTGGAATTTTTGTCTGTGTTGTCGTGACAACTATTTCTGGTGGATTCCTGGGCATAACGCACCAAACTAACGGAGGTATTTGGATATAAAAAATATCTTTATGGAACAAAAGGAACATTTGCTGTCTAACTGGGAGTCTCGTGAGTGAAAACGTCTGAAGATCATCAAAGTTAAATGGTTAATTTGATTGCTTTTCTGATTTTCGTGACCAAGCATCCTGATGCTAAGTGTACATAATGCTATGCTAGGCTATCGATAAACTTACAATAACGCTTGTATTGATTTCGCTGTAAAAAAATCACCCTGAGACGACAGGGTGATTAACAAAAGGCTAAGCTGTGTTTCTCTCTATTTCACTTGTGATTTCATGAATATGAATATTTTCTAGTAATATTTTTTGACTGCTGTGCTATGCTATTCAGCGGTTGCTGATGACAAATATAGCGGATCCGGGATGGGTGGTTCTAAGAGGTTTTTAACATTGTGATATATGCAGTGCGGCAAAAAAGTATTTAGTCAGCCACCAATTGTGCAAGTTCTCCTACTTAAAAATATGAGAGAGGCCTGTAATTTTCATCATAGGTACACTTCAACTATGACAGACAAAATGAAGAAAAGAAATCCAGAAAATCACATTGTAGGATTTTAAATGAATTTATTTACAAATTATGGTGGAAAATAAGTGTTTGGTCAATAACAAAAGTTTCTCAATACTTTGTTATATACCCTTCGTTGGCAATGGCAGCGGTCAAATGTTTTCTGTAAGTCTTCACAAGGTTTTCACACATTGTTGCTGGTATTTGGGCCCATTCCTCCATGCAGATCTCCTCTAGAGCAGTGATGTTTTGGGGCTGTTGCTGGGCAACACAGACTTTCAACTCCCTCCAAAGATTATCTATGGGGTTGAGATCTGGAGACTGGCTAGGCCACTCCAGGACCTTGAAATGCTTCTTACGAAGCCACTCCTTCGTTGCCCGGGCGGTGTGTTTGGAGTCATTGTCATGCTGAAAGACCCAGCCACGTTTCATCTTCAATGCCCTTACTGATGGAAGGAGGTTTTCACTCAAACTCTCACGATACATGGCCCCCATTCATTCTTTCCGTTACACGGATCAGTCGTCCTGGTCCCTTTGCAGAAAAACAGCCCCAAAGCATGATGTTTCCATACCCATGCTTCACAGTAGGTATGGTATTCTTTGGATGCAACTCAGCATTCTTTGTCCTCCAAAAACAACGAGTTGAGTTTTTACTAAAAGGTTCAATTTTGGTTTCATCTGAACATATGACATTCTCCCAATCTTCTTCTGGATCATCCAAATGCTCTCTAGCAAACTTCAGACGGGCCTGGACATGTACTGTCTTAAGCAGGGGGACACGTCTGGCACTGCAGGATTTGAGTCCCTGGCGGCGTAGTGTGTTACTGATGGTAGGCTTGTTTTTTTTGGTCCCAGCTCTCTGCAGGTCATTCACAAGGTCCCCCCGTGTGGTTCTGGGATTTTTGCTCACCATTCTTGTGATCATTTTGACCCCACGGGGTGAGATCTTGCGTGAAACCCCAGATCGAGGGAGATTATTAGTGGTCTTGTATGTCTTCCATTTCCTAATAATTGCTCCCACAGTTGATTTCCTCAAACCAAGCTGCTTACCTATTGCAGATTCAGTCTTCCCAGCCTGGTGCAAGTCTACAATTTTGTTTCTGGTGTCCTTTGACAGCTCTTTGGTCTTGGCCATAGTGGAGTTTGGAGTGTGACTGTTTGAGGTTGTGGACAGGTGTCTTTTATACTGATAACAAGTTCAAACAGGTGCCATTAATACAGGTAACGAGTGGAGGACAGAGGAGTCTCTTAAAGAAGAGGTTACAGGTCTGTGAGAGCCAGAAATCTTGCTTGTTTGTAGGTGACCAAATACTTATTTTCCACCATAATCTGCAAATAAATTCATAAAAAAAATCCTACAATGTGATTTTCCGGATGTCTTTCCTCATTTTGTCTGTCATAGTTGAAGTGTACCTATGATGAAAATTACAGGCCCCTCTCATCTTTTTAAGTGGGAGAACATGCACAATTGGTGACTGACTGTTATGCTGATGAATGAGGACCCAAAAGCGACTTAACGAAAACAGAGTCTTTATTCCAGTATAAGACAAAAGTAATAATCCTGGATATAACAAGGAGAAAACAAAACAGGAAAAACTTAAATCCACTCGTAGTAGCGAGGACTGACTGGAGACTCGACCATAGACTGCAGGTTGCTTAGGGAAGGCACCGACCGTAGCAGACTAAGACACCTGCTCACACGCAGCATCTGAAGAAGACAAAACACGACAGGGCGAGACCAGGACACAGAACAGCGAACATCATACAAGGATCCGACTAGGACAGAAGCGGAAAACAAGGGGAGAAATAGGGGCTCTAATCAGAGGGCAAAATAGGGGACAGGTGTGAAAAGAGTAAATGAGTGAGTTAGGAGAATGAGGAACAGCTGGGAGCAGGGACGGAACGATAGAGAGAAGAGAGAGAGGGAGGGGGAGAGAGAGGGATAGAAAGAGGGAACAAACCTAATAAGACCAGCAGGGGGAAACGAACAGAAGGGAAAGCACAAGGACAAGACAATATATGACAAAACATGACAGTACCCCCCCCCCACTCACCGAGCGCCTCCTGGCGCACTCGAGGAGGAACCCTGGCGGCAACGGAGGAAATCATCAATCAGCGAACGGTCCAGCACGTCCCGAGATGGAACCCAACTCCTCTCCTCAGGACCGTAACCCTCCCAATCCACTAAGTACTGGTGACCACGTCCCCGAGAACGCATGTCCATGATCTTTCGTACTTTGTAAATAGGTGCGCCCTCGACAAGGACGGGGGGGGGGGGGGGGGGGGACGAACGGGGGCGCGAAGAAAGGGCTTGACACAGGAGACATGGAAGACAGGGTGGACGCGACGAAGATGTCGCGAAAGAAGCAGTCGCACAGCGACAGGATTGACGACCTGGGAGACACGGAACGGACCAATGAACCGCGGAGTCAGCTTGCGAGAAGCTGTCGTAAGGGGAAGGTTACGAGTGGAAAGCCACACTCTCTGGCCGCAACAATACCTAGGACTCTTAATCCTACGTTTATTGGCGGCTCTCACAGTCTGCGCCCTGTAACGGCAAAGTGCAGACCTCACCCTCCTCCAAGTGCGCTCACAACGTTGGACAAACGCCTGAGCGGAGGGAACGCTGGACTCGGCGAGCTGGGACGAGAACAGAGGAGGCTGGTACCCCAGACTACTCTGAAACGGAGATAGCCCGGTAGCAGACGAAGGAAGCGAGTTGTGAGCGTATTCTGCCCAGGGGAGCTGTTCTGCCCAAGACGCAGGGTTTCTAAAAGAAAGGCTGCGTAATATGCGACCAATCGTCTGATTGGCCCTTTCTGCTTGACCGTTAGACTGGGGATGAAAACCGGAAGAGAGACTGACGGAAGCACCAATCAAACGACAGAATTCCCTCCAAAACTGTGACGTGAATTGCGGACCTCTGTCTGAAACGGCGTCTAACGGGAGGCCATGAATTCTGAACACATTCTCAATGATGATTTGTGCCGTCTCCTTAGCGGAAGGAAGCTTAGCGAGGGGAATGAAATGTGCCGCCTTAGAGAACCTATCGACAACCGTAAGAATCACAGTCTTCCCCGCAGACGAAGGCAGACCGGTAATGAAGTCTAAGGCGATGTGAGACCATGGTCGAGAAGGAATGGGAAGCGGTCTGAGACGACCGGCAGGAGGAGAGTTACCTGACTTAGTCTGCGCGCAGTCCGAACAAGCAGCCACGAAACGGCGCGTGTCACGCTCCTGAGTAGGCCACCAAAACCGCTGGCGAATAGATGCAAGTGTACCCCGAACGCCGGGGTGGCCAGCTAACTTGGCAGAGTGAGCCCACTGAAGAACAGCCAGACGAGTAGAAACAGGAACGAAAAGAAGGTTACTAGGACAAGCGCGCGGCGACGCAGTGTGAGTGAGTGCTTGCTTAACCTGTCTCTCAATTCCCCAGACAGTCAACCCGACAACACGCCCATCAGGAAGTATCCCCTCGGGATCGGTAGAAGCCACAGAAGAACTAAAGAGACGAGATAAGGCATCAGGCTTGGTGTTCTTATTACCCGGGCGATAAGAAATCACGAACTCGAAACGAGCGAAAAACAACGCCCAACGAGCTTGACGTGCATTAAGTCGTTTGGCAGAACGGATGTACTCAAGGTTCTTATGGTCAGTCCAAACGACAAAAGGAACGGTCGCCCCCTCCAACCACTGTCGCCATTCGCCTAGGGTTAAGCGGATGGCGAGCAGTTCACGGTTACCCACATCATAGTTGCGTTCCGATGGCGACAGGCGATGAGAAAAATAAGCGCAAGGATGGACCTTATCGTCAGACTGGAAGCGCTGGGATGGAATGGCTCCCACGCCCACCTCTGAAGCGTCAACCTCGACAATGAATTGTTTAGTGACGTCAGGAGTAACAAGGATAGGAGCGGACGTAAAACGCTTCTTGAGGAGATCAAAAGCTCCCTGGGCGGAACCGGACCACTTAAAGCACGTCTTGACAGAAGTAAGAGCTGTGAGAGGGGCAGCAACTTGACCGAAATTACGAATGAAACGCCGATAGAAATTAGCGAAACCTAGAAAGCGCTGCAACTCCACACGTGACCTTGGAACGGGCCAATCACTGACAGCCTGGACCTTAGCGGGATCCATCTGAATGCCTTCAGCGGAAATAACAGAACCGAGAAATGTGACAGAGGAGACATGAAAGGCGCACTTCTCAGCCTTTACGTAGAGACAATTCTCTAAAAGGCGTTGGAGTACACGTCGAACGTGCTGAACATGAATCTCGAGTGACGGTGAAAAAATCAGGATATCGTCAAGGTGGACAAAAACAAAGATGTTCAGCATGTCTCTCAGTACATCATTAACTAATGCCTGAAAAACAGCTGGAGCATTAGCGAGACCGAACGGCAGAACCCGGTACTCAAAATGCCCTAACGGAGTGTTAACCGCCGTTTTCCACTCGTCCCCCTCTCTGATGCGCACGAGATGGTAAGCGTTACGAAGGTCCAACTTAGTAAAGAACCTGGCTCCCTGCAGAATCTCGAAGGCTGACGACATAAGGGGAAGCGGATAACGATTCTTAACCGCAGGGGCGCAGAGTACCGTCCTTCTTCTTAACAAAAAAAAAACCCGCTCCGGCGGGAGAGGAAGAAGGCACTACGGTGCCGGCGTCGAGAGAAACAGACAAATAATCCTCGAGAGCCTTACGTTCGGGAGCCGACAGAGAGTATAGTCTACCCCGAGGGGGAGTGGTCCCCGGAAGGAGATCAATACTACAATCATACGACCGGTGAGGAGGAAGGGAGATGGCTCTGGACCGACTGAAGACCGTGCGCAGATCATGATATTCCTCCGGCACTCCTGTCAAATCACCAGGTTCCTCCTGAGAAGAGGGGACAAAAGAAACAGGAGGGATAGCAGACATTAAACACTTCACATGACAAGAAACGTTCCAGGATAGGATAGAATTACTAGACCAATTAATAGAAGGATTATGACATACTAGCCAGGGATGACCCAAAACAACAGGTGTAAAAGGTGAACGAAAAATCAAAAAGGAAATGGTCTCACTGTGGTTACCAGATACTGTGAGGGTTAAAGGTAGTGTCTCATATCTGATACTGGGGAGAAGACTACCATCTAAGGCGAACATGGGCGTGGGCTTCCCTAACTGTCTGAGAGGAATGTCATGTTTCCGAGCCCATGCTTCGTCCATAAAACAACCCTCAGCCCCAGAGTCTATCAAGGCACTGCATGAAGCAGCCGAACCGGTCCAGCGTAGATGGACCGACATGGTAGTACAGGATCTTGATGGAGAGACCTGAGTAGTAGCGCTCACCAGTAGCCCTCCGCTTACTGATGAGCTCTGGCTTTTACTGGACATGAATTGACAAAATGTCCAGCAGAACCGCAATAGAGGCAAAGGCGGTGATCCTCCGTTCCCTCTCCTTAGTCGAGATGCGAATACCTCCCAGCTGCATGGGCTCAGTCTCTGAGCCGGAGGGAGGAGATGGTTGCGATGCGGAGAGGGGGAACACCGTTTCGCGAGCTCTCTTCCACGAGCTCGGTGACGAAGATCTACCCGTCGTTCTATGCGGATGGCGAGTGCAATCAAAGAGTCCACACTGGAAGGAACCTCCCGGGAGAGAATCTCATCCTTAACCTCAGCGTGGAGTCCCTCCAGAAAACGAGCGAGCAGCGCCGGCTCGCTCCAGTCACTAGAGGCAGCAAGAGTGCAAAACTCTATAGAGTAATCCGTTATGGATCGATCACCTTGACATAGGGAAGCCAGGGCCCTAGAAGCCTCCCTACCAAAAACTGAACGATCAAAAACCCGTATCATCTCCTCTTTAAAGTTCAGGTAATTGTTAGAACACTCAGCCCTTGCCTCCCAGATAGCTGTGCCCCACTCTCGAGCCCGACCAGTAAGGAGTGAAATGACGTAAGCAATCCGAGCTCTCTCTCGAGTATGTGTTGGGTTGGAGAGAGAACACAATATCACACTGGGTGAGAAAGGAGCGGCACTCAGTGGGCTGCCAAGAATAACAAGGTGGGTTATTAACCCTAGGTTCCGGAGACTCGGATGACCAGGAAGTAGCTGGTGGCACGAGACGAAGACTCTGAAACTGTCCTGAGAGGTCGGAAACCTGAGCGGCCAGGGTCTCAACGGCATGACGAGCAGCAGACAATTCCTGCTCGTGTCTGCCGAGCATTGCTCCCTGGATCTTGACGGCAGTGTTACAAGAATCCGTAGTCGCTGGGTCCATTCTTGGTCGGATCCTTCTGTTATGCTGATGAATGAGGACCCAAAAGCGACTTAACGAAAACAGAGTCTTTATTCCAGTATAAGACAAAAGTAATAATCCTGGATATAACAAGGAGAAAACAAAACAGGAAAAACTTAAATCCACTCGTAGTAGTGAGGACTGACTGTAGACTCGACCATAGACTGCAGGTTGCTTAGGGAAGGCACCGACCGTAGCAGACTAAGACACCTGCTCACACGCAGCATCTGAAGAAGACAAAACACGACAGGGCGAGACCAGGACACAGAACAGCGAACATCATACAAGGATCCGACAAGGACAGAAGCGGAAAACAAGGGGAGAAATAGGGGCTCTAATCAGAGGGCAAAATAGGGGACAGGTGTGAAAAGAGTAAATGAGTGAGTTAGGAGAATGAGGAACAGCTGGGAGCAGGAACGGAACGATAGAGAGAAGAGAGAGAGGGAGGGGGAGAGAGAGGGATAGAAAGAGGGAACGAACCTAATAAGACCAGCAGGGGAAACGAACAGAAGGGAAAGCACAAGGACAAGACAATATATGACAAAACATGACAACTGACTAAATACTTTTTTTGCCCCACTGTATCATTTGGGCAGTATTAATTCCATTTGGACATGGTTCACTGACTTTTGGGTTCGGAAGCTGACTTCCTATGATCATATATGGCAAATGGACATAACATTCTGATTTGGCACTTTCAATCCTTACATATTGCATTTGGACATTTTGTATTGCATTTGGCAATGGTTCACTGACCTTTGTCTTTGACTTTCAGACTTCCTATGATAGCATATTGCAAATGGACAAAACATATGCCTATGGACAAATCCATAAAATATGACAAAGGCATGTTCATACAGTTCTTATACATTATTATTGACAAAAAAAATCTAAATTAATTTTGAAAAAGGGTCCAAAAAGCACTTTTTTAGAGGGTGATACATTTTCAAAATTTGACACTTGGGTGTTGACTTGATGTCCATTTTCAATATGGAAATTTACGGTGGAGCGCCCTCGCCCTCTTTTTGCTGGATTTTTGCTGTATGACACTTGGCATTTGCCATATGCCAGTTGCCATAAGCTTTGGATGAATTGCCATCCAATTGAGTGGTATCTGCCATCGTGCATATGTTTTGCCCAATGGCAATATGTTCCCATTCATTTTTGTCCAATTAACCTGACACGCAGGCATCTCATCTAGCCATCTGGAAATGCAAATCTGCTACGCTAAATGCTAATAGCACTCGTTAAAACTCAAACGTTCCGTAAGGTTTAAAAAATAAATCTGACACAGCGGTTGCATAGAGGATACATTTATCTTTAATTCTGTGAATAACACTTGCATCTTTTATCAATGTTTATTGTGAGTATTTCTGCAAAATTACCAGATGTTTTGGAATCAAAACATTACTGCACGTAACGCGCCAATGTAAACTGAGTTTTTTATAATTATATATATATATATATGTGCACATTATCGAACAAAACACACAATACATGTATAACATGATGTCCTTTGAGTGTCATCTGATGGAGATAGTCAAAGGTTAGTGATTCATTTCATCTATATTTATGCTTTTGTGACTGTGAAATATCGCTGTGTGTGTTTTTGAATTTGGTGGTCATGTAACATAAATATATGTTGTGTTTTCGCTGTAAAATATTTTTAAAAATCGGACACGATGGGTAGTTTAACAAAATGTTTATCTTTCATTTGCTGTATTGAACTTGTTAATGTGTGAAAGTTAAATATTTCTAAATAATGTTTTTTTTTCAGCTGAATGGGAGGGGGTGTTCCCTTTAGGGAACTCCTTGTGCCCCCCTAGCCCCAACATTAAGGCACTTGAAAGTTCACATGTTCCAGGAGGCATTTCTGCCCAAATGTGTTTATTTTTTTATTAAAATATGCTTTATGTTCGAATAGCTCACATATGATATTGAGATAAAGGTCCAATGCAGCCGTTTTTAAGGCCATAATGTATTGCAGGGATGTCAATCAAACTTTGCCCCAGGCGCCGCATTCGGTCTTCAACGTGTATGTGGACACCCCTTCAAATGATTGGATTCACAATTTCGGCCACAACTATTGCTGACTGGTTTATACAACTGTGCACACAGCCATGCAATCATCATAGACAAACATAGGCAGTAGATTGGCCTTACTGAAGAGCTCTGTGACTTTCAATGTGCCACCGTCATAGAATGCCACATTTCCAACAGGTCAGTTCGTCAAATATCTGCCCTGCTACAGCTGCCCCGGTCAACTGTAAGTGCAGTTATTGTGTGGTGGAAATGTCTAGGAGCAACAATGGCTTAGCCATGAAGTGGTAGGCCACAAGAGCTCACAGAATGGGACCTGTGAGTGCTGAAACAAGTAGCGTGTAAAAATCGGGGGTCCTAGGTTTCAACACACACTACCGAGTTCCAAACTGTCTCTGGAAGCAACGTCAGAACAAGAACTGTTTGTCGGGAAATTTGTTTCCAAGGCCGAGCAGCCTTGGAAACACAAATTTGCTTTGCCAAGCGTCGGCCAGAGGGGTGTAAAGCTCACTGCCATCGGACTTTGTAGCAGTGGAAGCGCGCTCTCCAAAGTGATAAATCACGCATCACCATCTGGCAGTCCGACAGACTAATCTGGGTTTGGTGGATGCAAGGAGAACGCTACCTGCCCCCAATGCATAGTGCCAACTGTAAAGTTTGGAGAAGTTTTCATGGTTTGGGCTAGGCCCCTTAGTTCCAATGAAGGGAAATCTTAACGCTACATCATACAATGACATTCCACACTCCACATCTAGTGGAGTCTGTTATAGCAGCAAAGGAGGGACCAACTCCATATTAATGCCCATGATTTTGGAATGTGACGTTGAGTGAGCAGGTGTTCACATACTTTTGGTCATGTGTATTTCCTCTCTGTCAGTTTTCGATACTCCCTGACTGTCTAACTCTAATTTAGGTGATTATTAGTGAGCTGGACACAGTCAAACAATATAAATGTAGGTCCATTATCATTTCTACACAGTTTCAAATTGGTTTTAGTCATTTTAAAGTATATTGAGTGAGCTCCCCCTCAAAAGAAAAAATCATAATAAATCAAACCACCCGCTTGCCGCATTGAACACCCTACAGCTGAAGAACTATTGGACATTTTGTTTATGAATATATACTGTTAATGAAGATGGTTAAAAAAACTGTTAATTAAACTGATAAAAAAATAACAAGGCACACACACATAGACACAGCTAGTGTGTTTGAAGATTATTTGACAGGTCATCCGTCTCCATGTTTTGCACTAATAGCCCCTCCCTACACCTGCTCTTCAACAGAATTTGGCATACACCACAACAGAATGTTACATAAAACGTCACTGAGTGAAATGTTCTCGTAAACAATTATGGTCTGAGCTCTTAATTAGGCTTTTGCATCATTCCTTGTTGCTGTATTGATAACCCTTTGAACCATTGCAACACCCCTACCTAAACAGTTAATTTCATGTTACCATTGTATTGATTGCTCTAAATAGAAATACCATCAGCCTTTCTCTGCATCTGTAGAACCTAAGAATATCATGCTGAAGTAACATGGGCTATGTTTACACAGGCAGCCCAATTCTGATTTTTTTATTCTCCAATTAATTGGTCTTTTGACCAATCACATCAGATCTTTTCATATCCGATATTTTTCAGAAGACCAGTTAGTAACTAAAATATCAGAATTGTGTAAATAAATGATGAATAGTAATCACACTTTTTCGACATTTAACTCCAGAAAGTCAGGTTTGCTTGTCAAATATTAATCAGAGGAAGTCTGACTACTTGTTGCTGCAGATTCTGGTTCAACAATCCGTGCCAACCTCGACTGTGAGATCCATGAGATGACTGTAGGTTTAAAAAAAACATAAATAAATAATTCAAAATAACAAACTGGCTTTATTTAGAAGTTAGTAACGTCTCACCCCATGTTCTTGAATGACCTTTTTTCTCGCTCATTTTATGTTATTTAAAAACGAAATCTCCAAAATCTTGTTATTTTTTAACTAAGTGGCTATTATTCCTTTAGAATTATATAAAAGCACATTGGATATTCTCACATATATATATATATATATATATATATATATATATATATATATATATATTGTTAACTCCGTTATTAGCAGGACAACAAATTCAGCAAAAAAAAGAAACGTCCCTTTTTTAGGACCCTGTCTTTCAAAGATAATGAGTAAAAATCCAAATAACTTCACAGATCTTCATTGTAAAGGATTTAAACACTGTTTCCCATGCTTGTTCAATGAACCATAAACAATGAATGAACATGCACCTGTGGAACGGTCATTAAGACACTGACAGCTTACAGACGGTATGCAATTAAGGTCACAGTTATGAAAGAGGTCTTTCTACTGACTCTGAAAAGCACCAAAAGAAAGATGCCCAGGGTCCCTGCTCATCTGCATGAACAATGCATTAGGTATGCTGCAAGGAGGAATGAGGACTGCAGATGTGGCCAGGGCAATAAATTGCAATGTCCGTACTGTGAGACGCCTAAGAGAGCACCACAGGGAGACAGGATGGACAGCTGATCGTCCTCGCAGTGGCAGACCACATGGATTGGTACATCCGAACATAACATCTGCGGTACAGGTACAGGATGGCAACAACAACTGCCCGAGTTACATCAGGAACACACAATCCCTCCATCAATGCTCAGACTGTCCGCAATAGGCTGAGAGAGGCTGGACTGAGGGCTTGCAGGCCTGTTGTAAGGCAGGTCCTCACCAGACATCACCGGCAACAATATCGCCTATGGGCACAAACTCATCGTCGCTGGACCAGACAATACTGGCAAAAAGTGCTCTTCACTGACAAGTTGTGGTTTTGTCTCACCGGGGGTGATGGTTGGATTTGCGTTTATCGTCAAAGAAATGAGCGTTATATCGAGGCCTGTACTCTGGAGTGGGATCGTTTTGGAGGTGTCATGGTTTGGGGTGGTGTGTCACAGCATCATTGGACAGAGCTTGTTGTCATTGCAGGCAATCTCAACGCTGTGCGTTACACGGAAGACATCATCCTCCCTCATGTGGTACCCTTCCTGCAGTCTTATCCTGACATGACCCTGCAGCATGACAATGCCACCAGCCATACTGCTCATTCTGTGTGTGTTTTCCTGACAGGAATGTCAGTGTTCTGCCATGGCCAGCGAAGAGCCTGGATCTCAATCCCATTGAGCATGTCTGGGACCTGTTGGATCAGAGAGTGAGGGCTAGGGACTATCCCCCCCAGAAATGTCAGGGAACTTGCAGGTGGAAGAGTAGGATAACATCGCACAGCAAGAACTGGCAAGTCTGGTGCAGTGCATGAGGAGGAGATGCACTGCAGTACTTAATGCAGCTTGTGGCCACACAAGATACTGACTGTTACTTTTGATTTTGAACCCCCCCCCCCCTATACAGGGACACATTAATCCATTTCTGTTAGTCACATTTCTGTGGAAATTGTTCAGTTTATGTCTCAGTTGTTGAATCTCGTTATGTTCACACAAATATTTACAAATGTTTAGTTTGCTGAAAATAAACGCAGTTGACAGTGAGAGGACGTTTCTGTTTTTGCTGAGTTTATTGAGAGTAATATATGTACTTTACATTGAACCATAACATTAGCTCAGCTATTGGTTAGCATAGCTGTGGGCTAGGTGTTTTGTGTCCTGGATTTCTCTGTTGTCTTTTTGCCTGGATTTAGCTTACATTTTTTTAAACTTGCAAACAAACAAGGACAAATCTCTCCATTACTGACAATAACCACAAGACTAAGGTTTTACCATTTTTTGTGTGTTCCCAACTGTGAACGTAACAGGATTACAGAGTGAACATCTTCCTGAGGTAGCGATGGAACGATCCCAGACTCAAGCTACCTCGGGACTTTAACCAGAAGGGGACTAGGGTTCCAATTTTGGAACCCCCCCACGTTCAGCTGGAAGGTGGCGCATGGAACGCAAAAATATTCCTAAAAATATTTAACCTCCACACATTAACAAGTCCAATGGCTCAAATGAAAGATAAACACCTTGTTTATCTACCCAGCAAGTCAGATTTCTAAAATGTTTTACGGCGAAAACATAGCACATATTTATGTCAAACCACCACCGAAGACACAGCTAATTTGCATAGCCAAGTTGAAAAAAATATGCAATCAACAAACGCAAGGATTAAAAGAAAAATAATGCACTAACCTTTTGAAATCTTCATCAGATGACAGTAATATAACATGTTACACAGTACATTTATGTTTTTTTCAATAATATGCTATATATATATATCCATAAATCTCTGTTTACAATGATGCATCGTTCAAAAAATGCTACTCAAATGTCCTGAGAAATTACGATAGCTCCGGCAGATAACGTCAGCTAACAAGGAATACACATAATAAACTTTGACTAAATATGCATGTTCTACATATATATAGTTAGATACACTTCTTCTGAATGCAATCGCTGTGTTACATTTATTTTTAACGTTACAGGTTTCGTTCACTAGGCTATACTATGAGTCGGCGCTCAAAAAGTAGCATTATGGCTCCTCTATCTTGGAGTCCATATAAACCCAAATTTACCACATAAATATTCCCTTACCTTTGCTGTTCTTCCATCAGAAGACCTGGAAGGAATTATACTTACCAAAAACAGCTTTTAGTTTTGCAGTCTGTGTCTTTCCGTTCTCAAACACAACACATTTCGGTTGAAATGTAGCCAAAAGTCAAGAAGGGTGGGGGCGATGACATCAAAGTTGGGCCAACTTTTATGATGACAAGAGAGAGTTTGGGAGAATGACTGCCCTGAGAGTTCTGCTTTACATACAGACATAATTTAAACGGTTTTAGAAGCTTTAGAGTGTTTTCTATTCAATAATATTTTTTATTTGCATATATTAGCAACTTCTGACAAAAAAAAATATGTTTACTATGGGCACGCAATTACTCCAGCGGGGGCAGTAGACAGCCCTATCCCAAAGAGGTTTTAAGTCTGACTCGCTCACCGTGGATCCAAAGATGTTCAAATGCCTGTGGAAACCTGATCTGTTCTTCGCTAACGAGAAGAGTGCGAACTTCCACGACGTCACCCAGGAGAACATTCTCCTCTTCTTCTTCCGCAGTGGTGACGTACTCATCAGTATGAGGTGAGTGTTACATTTATGTATTTTAGAAGAGAAACTTGTTTAGAAGCATACATGTGTATTGCTAATCGTCCTATGGGGGAGATGGGGATGAAACATTTAATTTGGCATTTACTGCTATTATTCAATAAACGCATTGAATGACCGATTCATTATATGGAACAACAGATAGTCAAAACAATTATCTGAAGGAAGTGTGTTTCTGAAGTGTCTCCTATATCTGAGAGAAATAAGAAAGATCAGGAAACATTTTTTTATTTTATTTACATGTATTTATCCCCTTTATTTTCGGCACTAAACTATTTCCATGTATAATTCCATTCATTTTTTAAACTGGTACCTGGGACATTCTGACGAGTCTTTTTAATTTTAAATTTTAATTTTCAATTTATTTTTAATGCAATTGCATTTTGACCATGGTCTGTAAGTGTTTTTGCTCCATGAAAGAAGCAGAGAAGACAGAACAAACATCAACTATATTGAAGTATTCATTCAATCATTTATTACATTATTCTGGTGAGCAAGGGTTTATTTTGTTTTCTACGGCAAAATACTGTAAATTGGCCGAAGATAAGCTGTATGTATCTAGTTATAGACAAGTTGACTAAACACAAAGCCTACCAAATGTCGGAAATTAGAATCAGAAACCTCTTAATCTGTCAAATTGTTCTGCTGTCTCTGACTGTAACCTACAGCGCATTTACTCTATTAAGGGAAGGGAAAGGAAAGGGTTACCTAGTCAGTTGTATTAGCGGGATAAGGTTTGGTATGGGCCTCATTTTCCCTTCATCACATACTACATAGTCGGGTGGTTGTGGATGGGTTATTAGCAATTGCGGGCAGGTGTGGATGAGCAAACAGCTGACCCGCGCACCACTAACACACACACAGACACACATTATTGCAATCATGCCCCCTTCAGATCCCCACCATTTCCACTCTACCATCTGGTTACAACTACTCTACTAGCTGGGTGGTCTTCCCTCACCCACTCCCTTTTTCTTCTCTCACTGCTAGTTTGTATTTTCCCACAGTACTCCACTCCGCTTCACCCAGCCCAAAGATTAGCACATTAAAAATGCTTTCCCCCACTAATACAGTCCAATGTTCATCTCCCCAGTCAGTTCTCCCTCTACTTGCTCCCCATCTGTCAAGACTTAGCCGCTGCTGAGTCCCCAACAACCGGATATTCTGGTTTTTGGGGGAAATGTAATGGGAGCCTGTGACACGACTTCTACTATTGGACGTTAACAAGGCGACACTCCATCTTATCAACAAATTTACTAGATTGGTTGAACAGTGCAGAAGCGAACCTCCTCCAACATTTGTCTTCTTGTCAAGACCAGTATGTTGGGGATCTAGTTTCAGTCGCTTCTTTTACGCCTGCTATGTTAGGTTAGTCTAGACATTACATTAGTATTTTCCCTATAAGTCACATGACAAGGTGGCACTAGCTGTTGTAACTACAGTATCTGGACAGGATGATGTTTAGTTTTGAACCTCACACTCTCAAGTACCGAAGCTTGGCTGCTTGACTGCTTAATTCCGATCCCATATTGGATGCCCCACACATGTATTTTTATGTCACTCAGGGCTAAAAACTCCCTAAGCTCCCTAAGCTTACTGTGTTTGTGATGATCTACTGTAATGTGTGTACTGTGTATACTGTGTACTGTGTATACACAGGATTGGATGGAGAAAGCTGTAAAGTAACACCACCCTGTTCAGTGGTGTTGCATACCTCTAGAGTCTGGAGCACCCAAAAACAAAGCTTTCATGTGCAAATGGGGGGCTGGGAAATAAATATGCAACTCCGTCTCTGCTCATGCACAATAAAGGCGTCGCTTGCATTAAGAATTTATTTCCAGAGCCGACAAAAAAGCTTTTAAGAGCGGGAGGAACAGTCATTTTCAATCATTCAGCACTCTCCATTGTCTCTGAAATGATAAAATAGAGGCTCTAATTCTGCTGAATAATGTAGCTTTGCAGTATTCATGAACAGATTTTTTGGGGAAAGAGTTTTAGAAGTCTGAATCCCCAGCAGCTCTATCTCCATCTTGCTCATACTTAAATTCAAGGACACAGACATTTTTTAATACATTTTTCACGTCAGTTTGACCAGTCAATACCATTTAAGAAACAATTGCAACTAACAGACGATAATTCTGTCATGTTTTGTCATTTATTATCATGTCTTGTCCCTGTGCTTCCCATTCTATTCGTTTCCCTCTGCTGGTCTTATTAGGTTCTTTCCCTCTTTCTATCCCTCTCTCTCCCCCTCCCTCTCTCACTCTCTCGCTCTCTCTTCTCTCTATCGTTCCGTTCCTGCTCCCAGCTGTTCCTATTCCCCTAATCATCATTTAGTCTTCCCACACCTGTTCCCGATCCTTTTCCCTGATTAGAGTCCCTATTTCACTCCTTGTTTCCCGTACCTGCCCTGTCGGATCCTCATCTATAATTCACCGTGCTGTGTCTATGTTTTGCCCTGTCGTGTCGTGTTTCCCTCAGATGCTGCGTGGTGAGCAGGTGTCTGAGTCTGCTAGGTTCAAGTGCCTTCCCGAGGCAACCTGCAGTTCTCGATCAAGTCTCCAGTCTGTTCTCGTCTTTACGTGTAGTATTATGCTTTTTGTTTTGTAAAGTTTATTCTGGATTAAATACTCTGTTTTCGCCAAGTCGCTTTTGGGTCCTCATTCACCTGCATGACAGAAGGATCCGACCGAGGAATGGACCCAGTGACTACAGACGCTCGTAACACTGCCGTCGAGATCCAAGGAGCCATGCTCGGCAGACACGAGCAGGAATTGTCTGCTGCTCGCCATGCCGTGGAGAGCCTGGCCGCTCAGGTTTCCGACCTCTCTGGACAGTTCCAGAGTCTTCGTCTCGTGCCACCTGTTACTTCCTGGCCTGCCGAGCCTCCAGAACCTAGGGTTAATAACCCACCTTGCTACTCCGGGCAGCCCACTGAGTGCCGCTCCTTTCTCACCCAGTGTGAGATTGTGTTCTCTCTCCAACCCAACACATACTCTAGAGAGAGAGCTCGGGTTGCTTACGTCATTTCACTCCTTACTGGCCGGGCCCGAGAGTGGGGCACAGCTATCTGGGAGGCAAGGGCTGATTGTTCTAACAATTACCAGAACTTTAAAGAGGAGATGATTCGGGTTTTTGACCGTTCAGTTTTTGGTGGGGAGGCTTCTAGGGTCCTGGCTTCCCTATGCCAAGGTGATCGATCCATAACGGATTACTCTATAGAGTTTCGTACTCTTGCTGCCTCTAGTGACTGGAACGAGCCGGCGCTGCTCGCTCGTTTTCTGGAGGGACTCCACACAGTGGTCAAAGATGAGATTCTCTCTCGGGAGGTTCCTTCCAGTGTGGACTCTTTGATTGCTCTCGCCATCCGCATAGAACGACGGGTAGATCTTCGTCACCAGGCTCGTGGAAGAGAGCTCGCATCAACGGTGTTTCCCTGCTCCGCATCGCAACCATCTCCCTCCTCTGGCTCTGAGACTGAGCCCATGCAGCTGGGAGGGATTCGCATCTCGACTAAGGAGAGGGAACGGAGGATCACCAACCGCCTGTGCCTCTATTGCGGATTTGATGGACATTTTGTTAATTCATGTCCAGTAAGAGGCCAGAGCCCATCAGTAAGCGGAGGGCTACTGGTGAGCGCTACTACTCAGGTCTCTTCATCTAGATCTTGTACTACTATGTCGGTCCATCTACGCTGGACCGGTTCGGGTGCTACATGCAGTGCCTTGATTGACTCTGGGGCTGAGGGTTGTTTCATGGACGAAGCATGGGTTCGGAAACATAACATTCCTTTCAGACAGTTAGACAAGCCTACGCCCATGTTTGCCTTAGATGGTAGTCATCTTCCCAGTATCAGATTTGAGACACTACCTTTAACTCTCACAGTATCTGGTAACCACAGTGAGACTATTTCTTTTTGATTTTTCGTTCACCTTTCACACCTGTTGTTTTGGGTCATCCCTGGCTAGTGTGTCATAATCCTTCTATTAATTGGTCTTGTAATTCTATCCTATCCTGGAACGTATCTTGTCATGTGAAGTGCTTAATGTCTGCCATCCCTCCCATTTCTTCTGTCCCCACTTCTCAGGAGGAACCTGGCGATTTGACAGGAGTGCCGGAGGAATATCATGATCTGCGCACGGTCTTCAGTCGGTCCCGAGCCAACTCCCTTCCTCCTCACCGGTCGTATGATTGTAGTATTGATCTCCTTCCGGGGACCACTCCTCCTCGGGGTAGACTATACTCTCTGTCGGCTCCCGAACGTAAGGCTCTCGAGGATTATTTATCTGTGTCTCTTGACGCCGGTACCATTGTGCCTTCTTCCTCTCCGGCCGGGGCGGGGTTCTTTTTTGTTAAGAAAAGGACGGTACTCTGCGCCCCTGCGTGGATTATCGAGGGCTGAATGACATAACGGTTAAGAATCGTTATCCGCTTCCCCTTATGTCATCAGCCTTCGAGATTCTGCAGGGAGCCAGGTGCTTTACTAAGTTGGACCTTCGTAACGCTTACCATCTCGTGCGCATCAGAGAGGGGGACGAGTGGAAAACGGCGTTTAACACTCCGTTAGGGCATTTTGAGTACCGGGTTCTGCCGTTTGGTCTCGCCAATGCGCCAGCTGTTTTTCAGGCATTAGTTAATGATGTTCTGAGAGACATGCTGAACATCTTTGTTTTTGTCTATCTTGACGATATCCTGATTTTTTCACCGTCACTCGAGATTCATGTTCAGCACGTTCGACGTGTTCTACAGCGCCTTTTAGAGAATTGTCTCTACGTAAAGGCTGAGAAGTGCTCTTTTCATGTCTCCTCCGTTACTTTTCTCGGTTCCGTTATTTCCGCTGAAGGCATTCAGATGGATTCCGCTAAGGTCCAAGCTGTCAGTGATTGGTCCGTTCCAAGGTCACGTGTCGAGTTGCAGCGCTTTTTAGGTTTCGCTAATTTCTATCGGCGTTTCATTCGTAATTTCGGTCAAGTTGCTGCCCCTCTCACAGCTCTTACTTCTGTCAAGACGTGTTTTAAGTGGTCCGGTTCCGCCCAGGGAGCTTTTGATCTTCTAAAAGAACGTTTTACGTCCGCTCCTATCCTCGTTACTCCTGACATCACTAGACAATTCATTGTCGAGGTTGACGCTTCAGAGGTAGGCGTGGGAGCCATTCTATCCCAGCGCTTCCAGTCTGACGATAGGTTCATCCTTGCGCTTATTTTTCTCATCGCCTGTCGCCATCTGAGCGCAACTATGATGTGGGTAACCGTGAACTGCTCGCCATCCGCTTAGCCCTAGGCGAATGGCGACAGTGGTTGGAGGGGGCGACCGTTCCTTTTGTCGTTTGGACAGACCATAAGAACCTTGAGTACATCCGTTCTGCCAAACGACTTAATGCCCGTCAAGCTCGTTGGGCGTTGTTTTTCGCTCGTTTCGAGTTTGTGATTTCTTACCGTCCGGGTAGCAAGAACACCAAGCCTGATGCCTTATCCCGTCTGTTTAGTTCTTCTGTGGCTTCTACTGATCCCGAGGGGATTCTTCCTTATGGGCGTGTTGTCGGGTTGACAGTCTGGGGAATTGAAAGACAGGTTAAGCAAGCACTCACGCACACTGCGTCGCCGCGCGCTTGTCCTAGTAACCTCCTTTTCGTTCCTGTTTCCACTCGTCTGGCTGTTCTTCAGTGGGCTCACTCTGCCAAGTTAGCTGGTCATCCCGGTGTTCGAGGCACTCTTGCGTCTATTCGCCAGCGCTTTTGGTGGCCGACTCAGGAGCGTGACACGCGCCGTTTCGTGGCTGCTTGTTCGGACTGCGCGCAGACTAAGTCGGGTAACTCTCCTCCTGCCGGTCGTCTCAGACCGCTCCCCATTCCTTCTCGACCATGGTCTCACATCGCCCTAGACTTCATTACCGGTCTGCCTTTGTCTGCGGGGAGGACTGTGAGAGCCGCCAATAAACGCAGGATTAAGAGTCCTAGGTATTGTTGCGGCCAGAGAGTGTGGCTTTCCACTCGCAACCTTCCTCTTACGACAGCTTCTCGTAAGTTGACTCCGCGGTTCATTGGTCCGTTCCGTGTCTCCCAGGTCGTCAATCCTGTCGCTGTGCGACTGCTTCTTCCGCGACATCTTCGTCGCGTCCATCCTGTCTTCCATGTCTCCTGTGTTAAGCCCTTTCTTCGCACCCCGTTCGTCTTCCCTCCCCCTCCCGTCCTTGTCGAGAGCGCACCTATTTACAAGGTACATAAGATCATGGACATGCGTTCTCGGGGACGGGGTCACCAATACTTAGTGGATTGGGAGGGTTACGGTCCTGAGGAGAGGAGTTGGGTTCCGTCTCGGGACGTGCTGGACCGTTCACTCATTGATGATTTCCTCCGTTGCCGCCAGGATTCCTCCTCGAGTGCGCCAGGAGGCGCTCGGTGAGTGGGGGGTACTGTCATGTTTTGTCATTTATTATCATGTCTTGTCCCTGTGCTTCCCATTCTATTCGTTTCCCTCTGCTGGTCTTATTAGGTTCTTTCCCTCTTTCTATCCCTCTCTCTCCCCCTCCCTCTCTCACTCTCTCGCTCTCTCTTCTCTCTATCGTTCCGTTCCTGCTCCCAGCTGTTCCTATTCCCCTAATCATCATTTAGTCTTCCCACACCTGTTCCCGATCCTTTTCCCTGATTAGAGTCCCTATTTCACTCCTTGTTTCCCGTACCTGCCCTGTCGGATCCTCATCTATAATTCACCGTGCTGTGTCTATGTTTTGCCCTGTCGTGTCGTGTTTCCCTCAGATGCTGCGTGGTGAGCAGGTGTCTGAGTCTGCTAGGTTCAAGTGCCTTCCCGAGGCAACCTGCAGTTCTCGATCAAGTCTCCAGTCTGTTCTCGTCTTTACGTGTAGTATTATGCTTTTTGTTTTGTAAAGTTTATTCTGGATTAAATACTCTGTTTTCGCCAAGTCGCTTTTGGGTCCTCATTCACCTGCATGACAAATTCAATTTATTTGCATAATTGTGGTTCTGCATTTTCTGTTCCCAGGTTGTCTGTCACTCTATCCTGTCCCCTGGACCTGACCCTGTTTCCCATGGATACGCAGCGCTGTAAGATGCAGCTGGAAAGCTGTGAGTAACTGATAATGACTCAGTTTTACATGACCATATATGGTATCCGTTAGAGAAGGAGGTCGCTATAGTTATTCCTGAATTCATGTGAAAGGAATTTTTCAGTTAGAGACAAGGTTATTTTACAAATGTTCCATCCTGAGAATAAATCACTTTTCCCCCGGTTAACCAGGTATTTCCCGCCAAAACCGTAAGTGTCATTAAAAAGCATTATAAAACATATAAATAGGCCTATTTCTGGATTTGATTAGAGCTTTGATCGAAAATTCAAGCCTGATGCTAGCGGAGTCTTATGAGCCATACGTGAAATATATTTAATGAGCCCAAGCCCAAAAAAGCCCAAATGATTGTGCCGTTATCCATTAAATACTGTATATGTTGTAGGCTACTGTACATAGTCTATCGGTAAATAGCCCACCCAATTTACCTACCTCATCCCCATACTGTTTATATTTATTTACTTTTCTGCTCTTTTGCACACCAGTATCTCTACCTGTACATGACCATCTGATCATTTATCACGCCAGTGTTAATCTGCAAAATTGTGATTATTCGCCTACCTCCTCATGCCTTTTGCACACAATGTATATAGACTCTTTTTTTTCTACTGTGTTATTGACTTGTTAATTGTTTACTCCATGTGTAACTCTGTGTTGTCTGTTCACACTGCTATGCTTTATCTTGGCCAGGTCGCAGTTGTAAATGAGAACTTGTTCTCAACTAGCCTACCTGGTTAAATAAAGGTGAAATAAAACTTTAAAAAAATTACGCACAACAGAAAAAACATAAAAGCCCATAGATGTAGCTGGGTATATGCTCTTTTGTGTAAATAAGCAGGCTAATCAGCAGGCTAATCCTTTTCAGTGCGAACTGTATTACTGTACTATATTGTATTATATGGACTGGAATTATGCACTGTTCAAACCATGATAAAGCACGGAGAAAAAGAACATGGGATTCTGGTGCAGCACATGCGGCCTACAAAGTTACAAGTATAGGCTAGCAAATTGTATTTTAATTTTAAAATATAATAGGGCCTATTTGTATAATTAGTAGGCTGACGCATGTATACCTTTCATAATATTTCCCTTAATGTTATTAGTCTAGTAGGCTCTTTCACTCTTTATTATCGCTTCATTCCATCCTTGCTTTCAACAGTTAAATTAAATCAGGTCCGTTGTCCTTATCTCCATCATTCAACCGACATCCTTAAATATTATAGGACTAGAATTAGATGGAGAAGGCTTTAACTTCTCTTCACGAAGATTCAATAGTTATGGGTCTGAATAAATAACTGCTATAGCCTAAAGCCATGGCATGTTCGCTCTTCTTTCAAAGTACCTGTGATTTCCTATTGGCTGCTGTTTTTAACATTCAGCAAACAATCGTCTTTTGGTATAAGAAAATGTCCTGCACTCTATTCTAGTCTAGCTTTTCCTGCATGGGGCTCTAAGAGCTAAGGATCGTTTTTTAAGGAGAGGCCAGCGGAGCACAGGTAAATGCATATTGCTCAAGAGACAGAGGCTATCAGTTAGAAGCTTATTATGCATAATTAGATCATTATAAGGCTAATACTGCAGCATCAATTCTTTTAAATTATAATCTTTACAACAACAAAAAAGAGGTGACCCCCGAAAGCCAGATGGAGATGGGTAAATGAAATACACATTCTGTCTTTATATTATAGACCAGGGATCATCTAGATTCAGCCTCCAGACAATCTTTTCTTGAGCAGATGGTCGGGGTGTAACGCTCCGGGTGTCATGGGTGTGGAGTCAGACGCAGGAAACAGAGAGTGCAATACTGTGCTCTATAATGCACTAACACAACACTGGGTGCTCAAAACCAAAATGCCCCAAACACGGGGGACGGAAATAGTACAGCAGAATACACGACCAGGAACAAACACGTTCCTCTACTACATAACCAAAGGTCACAATAATTAATCCCGCACAAAGAAACAGGCGGGCTGGCTGTCTAATAAAGCCCAACTAATGATTCACGAACAGGTGCTAACAATAAACATACAAGGAGGGGGAGGAAAAACAATCAGTGGCAGCTAATAGGCCGGTGACGACGACCGCCGAGCGCCACCCGACCGGGAAGGGGAGCCACCCGACCGGGAAGGGGAGCCACCCTCGGTCGGACTCGTGACACGGGGGCCGGAACATAATAAAACAAATATTTTTAGACTGTAAATTGACCGCAATAAGTCTAAACAGATATTATATTTGACTAAATCATAATCATTTCAAACCTTGATTACATTTGGGGATATCGCCCTGTGTAGGGTGCTGTCTTTTGTACGGGACATTAAAACAAGTGTCCTGACTCTCTGTGGTCATTTAAAATCCCTTGGCACTTATTGTAAGACTAGGGGTGTAATTGCTAAATTTCCAACCTGGCCACATTCCATCATTGCCACCTAATCATCCCCCTCATTCCTAATTGGCGTACACTACCGGTCAAAGGTTTTAGAACACCTACTCTTTCAAGGGTTTTGAAGTCATCAAAACTACGGAATCATGTAGTAACCAAAAAAGTGTTAAACAAATCTAAATATATTTTATAATTCAGATTCTTCAAATAGCCAGCCTTTTCCTTGATGATAGCTTTACACACTCTTGGCATTCTCTCAACCAACGTCACCTGGAATGCTTTTCCAGCAGTCGTGATTTCGCACATATGTATGAGAACTTGTTGGCTGCTTTCCTTCACTATGCAGTCCGACTCATCCCAAACCATCTCAATTTGGTTGATGTCAGGGGATTGTGGAGGCCAGCTCATCTGATGCAGCACTCCATCGTTCTACTTCTTGGTTCAATAGCCCTTACACAGTGGACATGTGTTGGGTTATTGTCCTTTTGAAAAAGAAATCATAGTCCTACTAAGCCAAACCAGATGGGATGGCAGATCGCTGCAGAATGCTGTGGTAGCCATGTTGGTTAAGTCTGTCTTGAATTCTAAATAAATCACAGACAGTGTCATCAGCAAAGCACCCCCACACCACAACACCATCTCTTCCATGCTTTACAGTGGGAAATACACATGCCTTTCTTATATGCAAGTCTATTGTCCAGCTACCTGCTAATATCTATAATGGCGCTGTACAACATGACCGTGTGTGTTTTGAAAGAGTATGTTTTCAATAAGCAACCATTTGTTTACCTTCATTAGACAACTTTATTCCAATATATGTGTAATTCATTGGTTTTTATTAACGAAAGCATAAAGATGCTGATGAAGAAATACAGTACTATACAGTATATGCTTTTACATTTGGATAATAAAGCATTTAAAGCATTTTTAAGATATAAGCCACCTGCATTTGTTTATTATACTATAGCAGAACAGCATAACGGTCCGGGCGGGTCTTGCTGTTCCTGGTGAGCAGTTGGTCAAGTTCTGTTGTCAGAAGAGGACTGGAAATTTCAGGTTGAACCGACGACCTGATGAACCCGCCAGGTTTGAATATATTTATTTCAAACTATAACGGCAAACTTTTTTCAAAATTTGCGCCATAATATCGACAGAAACATGGCAAACGTTGTTTAGGATCCATCCTCAAGGTGTTTTTAACATATATATTCGATAATATATCCGTTGAGGCAATTGGTTTCTCAGAAGAAGCGATTGAAAAAATGGTTACCTCAGTATTTTACGCGAGATTTTCTGAGGGAGACATGGTCCCTTACAGCCATTCTTCAACAGAAATGCCTAAAAAGACGTCACAATGCTGTAGACACCTTGGGGAATACGTGGAAAACGTAAGCTCATTCGTAGCTCATTCACAGCCATATAAGGAGTCATTGGCATGAGGCATATTTAAAAAATGCGGCACTTCCTGGTTGGATTTTTATCTGGGTTTCGCCTGTGCATTCATGTCTGTGGCACTCACAGACAATATCTTTGCAGTTTTGGAAACGTCAGAGTGTCTTCTTTCCAAAGCTGTCAATTATATGCATAGTCGAGCATCTTTTCGTGACAAAATATCTTGTTTAAAACGGGAATGTTTTTCATCCAAAAATTAAAATAGCGCCCCCTAAATCCAAGAGGTTAAATCCAGTTTGCATTTAAGTATAACTTTTGAGTGACGTGTTCAGTGAGAGGTCTAATGATTAAAAAAATTAATTATATTATTTGCTCTCCGAATTCATATCTAAGGGGCATTTTTCACACCATTATTAGTTACATTGTTTTAGTTTGAAAATGAAGACTGGCACTAAGAACAGCGGGAACATTTCCCAAGTCAGTGCCATTATTAGTGCAATGCCCCCTTAAATTTGTTGCTATGTGCTACGCAGTGGGGCGGGGTGGGGGTCCACCACCGCCTGCTCTGAGATGCAGTGTCTTAGACTGCTGCGCCACTAAGGCGCAGTACAACGTGACTGGCCGGGAGTATGCAACAATACTACAGAGACACAGTAGTGCCTTGGGATCAAATAGCATAATCAGTGCTCTAACTCCCCCTTGCGCTGTTCTGGAGCAATGAAGCAGTGACACAGGGTAACGTACTAAACCACATATTACCTCTCAGTCCCGCGGCATAATCACAAAACTTTTAGTGGAGCAACCACTGTACCTCCATAAAGCTGGTTGAGGGAATGCCAAGAGTGTGCAAAGCTGTCATCTAGGCAAAGAGTGGCTATTTGAAGAATCTCATTTATAAAATATATTTTGATTTGTTTTAGACTTTTTTGGTTACTACATGATTCCATATATGTTATTTCATAGTTTTGATGTCTTCACTATTATTCTACAATGTAGAAAATACTAAAAATACAGAAAAACCGTTGAATGAGTAGCTGTTCTTAAATCTTTGACCGGTAAGTGTATATATCTCCTCACCTCTCCACCTGCTGGCTGATGTGTGGTGAGCGTTCTGGCACAAAATTGGTGGTGGATGAGGTGAGTTTCCCTCACCTATGTAAAGCGCTTTGAGTACCTCAGTTGATAGAAAAGCTCTATATAAATCTAATTTTTAATGATTATTATTTCAATACAGTCACATATTTCTGTATTATGCGTGGGAATACTTGGGAACAGAGTTTCATAAACTAAAATCACTTGGAGCTGAAATCCTGGTGTTTTATAGTATTTTATGTACAACAATGAAAATGGCCAAATAAAACCACACGCGGGCCAAATTCAGCCTGCGGGCCACCAGTTGGGTAACCCTGTTATAGACTATGCTGCAGCAAATGTGGGCTTTTTATTTACTGTATTTATTTCACCTTTATTTAACCAGGTAGGCAAGTTGAGAACAAGTTCTCATTTACAATTGCGACCTGGCCAATATAAAGCAAAGCAGTTCGACACATACAACGACACAGAGTTACACATGGAGTAAAACAAACATACAGTCAATAATACAGTATAAACAAGTCTATATACGATGTGAGCAAATGAGGTGAGATACGGGTGGTAAAGGCAAAAAAAGGCCATGGTGGCAAAGTAAATACAATATAGCAAGTAAAACACTGGAATGGTAGATTTGCAATGGAAGAATGTGCAAAGTAGAAATAAAAATAATGGGGTGCAAAGGAGCAAAATAAATAAATACATTAAATACAGTAGGGAAAGAGGTAGTTGTTTGGGCTAAATTATCCTGTCACACGAAAAAAAGTTACCATGGTGATAGATTCTCCACGCATTGCGCCGACAGAAACAAACATCTTTCTGGTAAGAAGAGGGGCGGGGCAGTATACTTTATGGTTATCGAGACGTGGTGTGGTCACAACAACATACAGGAACTCAAGTCCTTCTGTTCACCTGATTTAGAATTCCTCACAATCAAATGTCGACCGCATTATCTACCAAGGGAATTCTCTTCGATTATAATCACAGCCGTATATATTCCCCCCCAAGCAGACACATCGATGGCTCTGAACAAACTTTATTTGACTCTTTGCAAACTGGAATCCACATATCCTGAGGCTGCATTCATTGTAGCTCGGGATTTTAACAAGGCTAATCTGAAAACAAGACTCCCTAAATTGTATCAGCATATCGATTGCGCAATCAGGGCTGGCAAAACCTTGGATAATTGCTATTCTACCTTCCACAAAGCATATAAGGTCCTCCCCCGCTCTCCTTTCGGAAAAGTTGACCACGACTCCATTTTGTTGCTCCCTGCCTACAGACAGAAGCTAAAACAAGAAGCTCCCGCGCTGATTCAATCTGATCCAATCTGATTCCACGCTCCAAGACTGCTTCCATCACGTGGACTGGGATATGTCACGTGGACTGGGATATGTTTCATATTGCGTCAAACAACAACATTGACGAATACGCTGATTCGGTGAGCGAGTTCATTTGAACGTGCGTTGAAGATGTCGTTCCCATAGCAACGATTAAAACATTCCCAAACCAGAAACCGTGGATTGATGGCAGCATTCACGTGAAACTGAAAGCGCGAACCACTGCTTTTAATCAGGGCAAGGCGACCGGAAACATGACCGAATACAAACAGTGTAGCTATTCCATCCCCAAGGCAATCAAACAAGCTATGCGTCAGTATAGAGACAAAGTAGATTCGCAATTCAACGGCTCAGACACAAGAGGTATGTGTCAGGGTCTACAGTCAATCACAGATTACAAAAAGAAAACCAGCCCAGTCACGGACCAGGATGTCTTGCTCCCAGGCAGACTAAATAACTTTTTTGCCCGCTTTGAGGACAATACAGTGCCAATGACACGGCCCGCAACCAAAACATGCGGACTCTCCTTCTCTGCAGTCGAGTTGAGTAAAACATTTAAACGTGTTTTCCCTCGCAAGCCTGCAAGCCCAGACGGCATCCACAGCCGCGCCTTCAGGGCATGCGCAGACCAGCTGGCTGGTGTGTTTACGGACATATTCAATCAATCCCTATCCCAGTCTGCTGTTCCCACATGCTTCAAGAGGGCCACCATTGTTCCTGTTCCCAAGAAAGCTAAGGTATCTGAGCTAAACGACTACCGCCCCATAGCACTCACTTCCATCATCATGAAGTGCTTTGAGAGACTAGTCAAGGACCATATCACCTCCACCCTACCTGACATCCTAGACACACTCCAATTAGCTTACCGCTCAAATAGGTCCACAGACGATGCAATCTCAACCACACTGCACACTGCCCCACACTGCACACTGCCCTAACCCATCTGGACAAGAGGAATACCTATGTGAGAATGCTGTTCATCGACTTCAGCTCAGCATTTAACACCATATTGCCCTCCAAGCTCGTCATCAAGCTCGAGACCCTGGGTCTCGACCCCGCCCTGTGCAACTGGGTACTGGACTTTGACGGGCCGCCCCCAGGTGGTGAGGGTAGGTAACAACATCTCCACCCCACTGATCCTCAACACTGGGGCCCCACAAGGGTGCGTTCTGAGCCCTCTCCTGTACTCCCTGTTCACCCACGACTGTGTAGCCGTGCACGCCTCCAACTCAATCATCAAGTTTGCGGACGACACAACAGTGGTAGGCTTGATTACCAACAACCACGAGACGGCCTACAGGGAGGAGGTGGGGGCCCTCGGAGTGTGGTGTCAGGAAAATAACCTCACACTCAACATAAACAAAACTAAGGAGATGATTGTGGACTTCAGGGAACAGCAGAGGGAACACCCCCCTATCCACATCAATGGAACAGTAGTGAAGAGGGTAGTAAATGTTAAGTTCCTCTGCGTACACATCACAGACAAGCTGAATTGGTCCACCCACACAGGCAGCATCGTGAAGAAGGCGCATCAGCGCCTCTTCAACCTCAGGAGGCTGAAGAAATTTGGCTTGTCACCAAAAGCACTCAGAAACTTCTACAGATCCACAATCGAGAGCATCCTGTTGGGCTGTATCACCGCCTGGTACGGCAACTGCTCCGCCCACAACCGTAAGGCTCTCCAGAGGGTGGTGAGGTCTGCACAACGCACCACCGGGGGCAAACTACCTGCCCTCCAGGACACCTACACCACCCGATGCCACAGGAAGGCCATAAAGATCATCAAGGACAACAACCACCCGAGCCACTGACTGTTCACCTCGCTATCATCCAGAAGGCGAGGGTAGTACAGGTGCATCAAAGCTGGGACCGAGACACTGAAAAACAGCTTCTATCTCAAGGCCATCAGACTGTTAAACAGCCACCACTAACATTGACTCAACTCCAGCCACTTTAATAATGGGAATTGATGGGAAATATATCACTAGCCACTTTAAACAATGCTACTTAATATAATGTTTACATACCCTACATTATTTATCTCATATGTATACGTATATACTGTACTCTATATCATCTACTGCATCTTTATGTAATACATGTATCACAAGCCACTTTAAACTATGCCACTTTGTTTACATACTCATCTCATATGTATATACTGTACTCGATACCATCTACTGCATCTTGCCTATGCCGCTCTGTACCATCACTCATTCATATATCTTTATGTACAAATTCTTTATCCCTTTACACTTGTGTGTATAAGGTAGTAGTTTTGGAATTGTTAGTTAGATTACTCATTGGTTATTACTGCATTGTCGGAACTAGAAGCACAAGCATTTCGAGGCACTCGCATTAACATCTGCTAACCATGTGTATGTGACAAATACAATTTGATTTGATTGTGAACTGCGCTCCAATCTGAGATGGGCTGTCTGTCCCCCCCTGATGATTCATCATGCAGATGCTGTAGATAAGCCAGATTTAGACATTGCATATAATTTAACAGTTCCATTTCACACCCATGCTCTTCATTTAAATAATTGATTATCATGCCCCGTTTTCTCGCTGTTATTTATCCCAGGGAAAGGGAGTGGTTTTTGGTGGTAAGTCTCGGTAAGCGGGTTCCCACCATTCAACCCGATTTAGAGACCAATTTGTTTAATTTATAACCAGTTTGTCACTGTTTTAGTATGCATTGTTGTTACTGTCTGCATTGTCTTATGTCTTGCGATGTCTTTCCTGTTGTCTCTTTCCTGTCTTGTTTTATTTATTTAGAGCTGCACTTGCCCTTCACCACTTCTCAGGCCGTAATCGTAAAGATTTTTTTCTTAACTGACTCGCCTGGTTTTAAAAAACAACACTAGTAAAATCTATAGGACATGTAAATCTGCCTATATTTCATGTTTGTAAGTAATTGAAAATGACTACTGGAAAACGCATCTTCTTAGCAGAGTGTGATTACTATTATTTGAAAATGTACTTCAAATAACATTGAGATATAGTGTAATCATGCCTGGATGGAGATTTATATATAGTATTAACGACGATGTGTGTGGGTGTGTTTTCACGTGCATTCGTGTGTTTGCCTGTGTACGCGTGCCTATGTATGCTTCTCTGTGTGTGAATTCGTCTGTCTGTGTCTACAGTTGGCTATACAACAGATGACCTGCAGTTTATGTGGCAGTCAGGGGACCCTGTCCAGATGGAGGAGATCGCCCTGCCCCAGTTTGATATCAAACAGGAGGATATAGAGTATGGCAACTGCACCAAATTCTACGCAGGGACAGGTATGCTCCTCATATGCATGCATTTGTGAAACTGTGCTAACTACAGGTATAAGTCATGATTACTTGTCATATGCATGTATGTATAAATACCTTTATTTTTAAGGAATATGCGAATGAAACCATATTGGTCTAATTGATTTTACTTATGCCAGACTCTCCCTTGCATTTGGTTGCACAGTGAGAAATCCTTTGAACCAATGAACTTCAAGTCTCCTGATTAAGCTTTACCATAAATTGGAGTGTCAGAGACCTACATGTGCTTGGCTTAAGAATGTAAAGGCTCTGGATTTTCCCTTTTCATCTATTCATTAATTATTCTCTGTGAGTTCAAATGTTTTACGTAGCTCAATACTAACGCTAATAATAATAATAATTGATTCAACTTTATAGCGCTATTCATTAGATAAATCTCAAACTGCTTTAAAGACACACAAAAGACAAGCAATACAGAAAAACAAAGATATCTTACATGAGATAGAAGGTAATTTTGAGGGTCGGGAAAGTGCATGCTTGAGTGGTCAACGGCGGGAGGTGTTCAAAGGGGGAGAGCAACCAAAGATGGTCTCTGTAGCAAGGGCGGGCAGGCAGCATGGTGTGTTTAAGGTGTCTCTCTGCCCTGTGTGGCTTCTCCATAGTAGGACGTTTGAGCTCAGCCACTGCAATTCATGGAATCCGTAGCTTGTGAAGAGGGCTTGAAAAACCTATTCCCCCTCAGGAGACTGAAAAGACTCGGCATGGGTCCTCAGATCCTCAGAAGGTTGCATCACTGGCTGGTGTGGCAACTGTTCGGCCTCTGACCGCAAGGCACTACAGCGGGTAGTGCGAACGGCCAAGTACATCACAGGGCCAAGCTACCTGCCATCCAGAACCTCTATAACAGGAGGTGGCAAATGAAGGACCTAAAAATTGTCAAAGACTCCAGCAACCCTAGTCATAGACTGTTCTCTCTGCTACCGCACGGCAAGCGGTTCCGGAATGCCAAGTCTAGGTCCAATGGGCTTCTAAACAGCTTCTACCTCCAAGCCATAAGACTCCTGAACATCTAATCAAATTGCTACCCAGACTATTTGCATTGCCCCCCCACCCCCCTCTCGCCCTCTTTTACACCACTGCTACTCTCTGTTGTTATCAACTATGCATTGTCACTTTAATAACTACCTACATGTACATATTACCTCAACTAAACTGGTGCCCCCGCACATTGACTCTGTACCCCCCCTGTATTTATTTTGTTATTGTCATTTTACTGCTGCTCTTTAATTACTTGTTACTTTTATTTCTTATTCTTATCCGTATTTTTTTAAACTGCATTGTTGGTTAAGGGCTTGTAAGTAAGCATTTCACTGTAAGGTCTATACCTGTTGCGTAATTATCGTATTTCGTCGTCCTAACGTAGTCTTCACTGCTCTGCCCAGCAGCTAGCCAGCTAGCAAACGTCCACTGATTAGCAGCACTGTAAAAACTATTACACTCAACTGAACGACTTGATTAGTGTAGTATTAGCTAGCTACATAGCTGTCTTTGCTGTCTTCGTATCCAAGATAATTGTGCTTGCCTACGGAGCTGTGAGGGGAACGGCACCTCAGTACCTCCAGGCTCTGATCAGGCCCTACACCCAAACAAGGGCACTGCGTTCATCCACCTCTGGCCTGCTCGCCTCCCTACCACTGAGGAAGTAGAGTTCCCGCTCAGCCCAGTCAAAACTGTTTGCTACTCTGGCCCCCCAATGGTGGAACAAACTCCCTCACGACGCCAGGACAGCGGAGTCAATCACCACCTTCCGGAGACACCTGAAACCCCACCTCTTTAAGGAATACCTAGGATAGGATAAGTAATCCCTCTCACCCCCCCACTTTAAGATTTAGATGCACTATTGTAAAGTGACTGTTCCACTGGATGTCATAAGGTGAATGCACCAATTTGTAAGTCGCTCTGGATAAGAGCGTCTGCTAAATGACTTAAATGTAAATGTAAATGTAGTTTAGAGTGTGTAGTCTTAGAGTGATTATCTTAATTTACCGAGGTTAGCTAGCCAGCTATTTGTCGTCCTTAACGTAGGAGACACTGCTAGCTAGCCAACAGCTAGCCAACGTCTTCCGAATAGAACTCAACAACCCGGTCGCATTCCGCTTCGCTCCACAGGTAGTATCACATTTTCATTTCATTTCATTACAGTACAACGGTTTGATTTGTTTGATCGTAGCTAGCTACATAGCTAGCTACATAGCCGTCTTTGTATCAAAGATAATTGTGTAGTCTAGAGCGATTTTCTAGGTTAGCTAGCCAGCTATTGTCGTTCTTTTAACGCAACGTAACGTAATCAACACTGCTAGCTAGCCAGCTAGCCCCCGAATAGCAGCACTGTAGAAACTATTACACTCAACGGAATGACTTGATTAGTGTAGTGTCAACAACGCAGCCACTGCCAGCTAGCCTACAAAGTCAACAAAGCAGCCACTGTCAGCTAGCCTACTTCAGCAGTACTGTATCATTTTAATCATTTTAGTCAATAAGATTCTTGCTACGTAAGCTTAACTTTCTGAACATTCGAGACGTGTAGTCCACTTGTCATTCCAATCTCCTTTGCATTAGCGTAGCCTCTTCTGTAGCCTGTCAACTATGTGTCTGTCTATCCCTGTTCTCTCCTCTCTGCACAGACCATACAAACGCTCCACACCGCGTGGCCGTGGCCACCCTAATCTGGTGGTCCCAGCGCGCACAACCCACGTGGAGTTCCAGGTCTCCGGTAGCCTCTGGAACTGCCGATCTGCGGCCAACAAGGCAGAGTTCATCTCAGCCTATGCCTCCCTCCAGTCCCTCGACTTCTTGGCACTGACGGAAACATGGATCACCACAGATAACACTGCCACTCCTACTGCTCTCTCTTTGTCCGCCCACGTGTTCTCGCACACCCCGAGAGCTTCTGGTCAGCGGGGTGGTGGCACCGGGATCCTCATCTCTCCCAAGTGGTCATTCTCTCTTTCTCCCTTTACCCATCTGTCTATCGCCTCCTTTGAATTCCATGCTGTCACAGTTACCAGCCCTTTCAAGCTTAAGATCCTTATCATTTATCGCCCTCCAGGTTCCCTCGGAGAGTACATCAATGAGCTTGATGCCTTGATAAGCTCCTTTCCTGAGGACGGCTCACCTCTCACAGTTCTGGGCGACTTTAACCTCCCCACGTCTACCTTTGACTCATTCCTCTCTGCCTCCTTCTTTCCACTCCTCTCCTCTTTTGACCTCACCCTCTCACCTTCCCCCCCTACTCACAAGGCAGGCAATACGCTCGACCTCATCTTTACTAGATGCTGTTCTTCCACTAACCTCATTGCAACTCCCCTCCAAGTCTCTGACCACTACCTTGTATCCTTTTCCCTCTCGCTCTCATCCAACACTTTCCACACTGCCCCTACTCGGATGGTATCGCGCCGTCCCAACCTTCGCTCTCTCTCCCCCGCTACTCTCTCCTCTTCCATCCTATCATCTCTTCCCTCTGCTCAAACCTTCTCCAACCTATCTCCTGATTCTGCCTCCTCAACCCTCCTCTCCTCCCTTTCTGCATCCTTTGACTCTCTATGCCCCCTATCCTCCAGGCCAGCTCGGTCCTCCCCTCCCGCTCCGTGGCTCGACGACTCATTGCGAGCTCACAGAACAGGGCTCCGGGCAGCCGAGCGGAAATGGAGGAAAACTCACCTCCCTGCGGACCTGGCATCCTTTCGCTCCCTCCTCTCTACATTTTCCTCTTCTGTCTCTGCTGCTAAAGCCACTTTCTACCACTCTAAATTCCAAGCTTCTGCCTCTAACCCTAGGAAGCTCTTTGCCACCTTCTCCTCCCTCCTGAATCGTCCTCCCCCTCCCCCCCCTCCTCCCTCTCTGCAGATGACTTCGTCAACCATTTTGAAAAGAAGGTCGACGACATCCGATCCTCGTTTGCTAAGTCAAACGACACCGCTGGTTCTCCTCACACTGCCCTACCCTGTGCTCTGACCTCTTTCTCCCCTCTCTCTCCAGATGAAATCTCGCGTCTTGTGACGGCCGGCCGCCCAACAACCTGCCCGCTTGACCCTATCCCCTCCTCTCTTCTCCAGACCATTTCCGGAGACCTTCTCCCTTACCTCACCTCGCTCATCAACTCATCCCTGACCGCTGGCTACGTCCCTTCCGTCTTCAAGAGAGCGAGAGTTGCACCCCCTTCTGAAAAAACCTACACTCGATCCCTCCGATGTCAACAACTACAGACCAGTATCCCTTCTTTCTTTTCTCTCCAAAACTCTTGAACGTGCCGTCCTTGGCCAGCTCTCCCGCTATCTCTCTCAGAATGACCTTCTTGATCCAAATCAGTCAGGTTTCAAGACTAGTCATTCAACTGAGACTGCTCTTTTCTGTATCACAGAGGCACTCCGCACCGCTAAAGCTAACTCTCTCTCCTCTGCTCTCATCCTTCTAGACCTATCGGCTGTCTTCGATACTGTGAACCATCAGATCCTCCTCTCCACCCTCTCCGAGTTGGGCATCTCCGGCGCGGCCCACGCTTGGATTGCGTCCTACCTGACAGGTCGCTCCTACCAGGTGGCGTGGCGAGAATCTGTCTCCTCACCACGCGCTCTTACCACTGGCGTCCCCCAGGGCTCTGTTCTAGGCCCTCTCCTATTCTCGCTATACACCAAGTCACTTGGCTCTGTCATAACCTCACGTGGTCTCTCCTATCATTGCTATGCAGACGACACACAATTAATCTTCTCCTTTCCCCCTTCTGATGACCAGGTGGTGAATCGCATCTCTGCATGTCTGGCAGACATATCAGTGTGGATGACGGATCACCACCTCAAGCTGAACCTCGGCAAGACGGAGCTGCTCTTCCTCCCGGGGAAGGACTGCCCGTTCCATGATCTCGCCATCATGGTTGACAACTCCATTGTGTCCTCCTCCCAGAGCACTAAGAACCTTGGCGTGATCCTGGACAACACCCTGTCGTTCTCAACTAACATCAAGGCGGTGGCCCGTTCCTGTAGGTTCATGCTCTACAACATCCGCAGAGTACGACCCTGCCTCACACAGGAAGCGGCGCAGGTCCTAATCCAGGCACTTGTCATCTCCCGTCTGGATTACTGCAACTCGCTGTTGGCTGGGCTCCCTGCCTGTGCCATTAAACCCCTACAACTCATCCAGAACGCCGCAGCCCGTCTGGTGTTCAACCTTCCCATGTTCTCTCACGTCACCCCGCTCCTCCGCTTTCTCCAGTGGCTTCCAGTTGAAGCTCGCATCCGCTACAAGACCATGGTGCTTGCCTACGGAGCTGTGAGGGGAACGGCACCTCAGTACCTCCAGGCTCTGATCAGGCCCTACAACCAAACAAGGGCACTGCGTTCATCCACCTCTGGCCTGCTCGCCTCCCTACCACTGAGGAAGTACAGTTCCCGCTCAGCCCAGTCAAAACTGTTCGCTGCTCTGGCCCCCCAATGGTGGAACAAACTCCCTCACGACGCCAGGACAGCGGGGTCAATCACCACCTTCCGGAGACACCTGAAACCCCACCTCTTTAAGGAATACCTAGGATAGGATAAGTAATCCTTCTCACACCCCCCCTTTAAGATTTAGATGCACTATTGTAAAGTGACTGTTCCACTGGATGTCATAAGGTGAATGCACCAATTTGTAAGTCGCTCTGGATAAGAGCGTCTGCTAAATGACTTAAATGTAATGTAATGTAAATGTTATATTCGGTGCATGTGACTAAAATTTGATTTGATTTACTCCTTCACTTTTACCAAACTAAAGCACCTACTTAGTTGAAGCCACCGCAGTCACGTGGCGCCAAAACACAAACCACATTTCAATAATAATTCAAGAGTAGCCTTGTAACGTAGTATTCCATACGATCCTCATCACTGCATGTAGCTAACTAGCTTTGGCCAAAGCTTTATTGGTCTTTTTTTACATTGTCCTGCACTTGCACATGGAAGAAATACATAGTTGCCCTCATGCTCAATGCCTGGAGATATTAAAACCTTGATATGTCACACTTCTCTAATGCACTTTGAAAACCCAGGCCTTTTTTTCACTTGTCAGTGTGAGAACCAAAAGGCTAAGACTAAAAACAAAGCAGCGATTGTCACTGGAGACCAGCATAGCGCCAATAGCGAAAGGCATACACAGTTAGCACTCAGTTTGAACACAACCCCAGCACACTCACACAGGGGAGCATCGCAGCTGGCAGTGAGGCTGACCTTTTTAATGGGATTGTTGTGACGAACCAGTGAGACACAAAGATCACCGTTGTCTGTGACCGGTGGGAGCCTGTTCTATGGCAGCCCCCACCCCCCCTTAACATGGCATGAAGATCACACAGTGAGACTGGAGGTGGTTGAACAACCTCAGTCTGTCCTCCCAAAACCCCTACAGGGTCTCAAAGCCTGGTTCAAGTAGGATTCCTTCTCTCTGTTTGAGTGCCAGAAGGGCAGGGGTTTGCACTTCTGTGACTATTCCATTGGTTCCATTTCTCCAGGCAAGCTACATTCCAGGCAAGCTGTTTGGACCCCAGGAAGAATAGCTTCTGCCTTGGCAAAAGCTAATGGAGATCCTAATAAAATACTAAACACAAGCTCTATTGAAGGGAAAGGTAGAGCGAGTAGCCAGGAAACAGGGTGTGAAAATGAATAGTTATGAATATAGCCAGCCTTGATATATTGTAGTAAATGTACATATGCGTCACTTCAATTAGTAATTTTTTATTTTACCTGTATTTAACTAGGCAAGTCAGTTAAGAACAAATTCTTATTTTCAATGACGGCCTAGGAACAGTGGGTTAACGGCATGTTCAGGGGCAGAATGACAGATTTGTACCTTGTCGGCTCAGGGATATGAACTTGCAACCTTTCAGTTACTAGGACAACTCTCTAACCACTAGGCTACCCTGCCAGCCCAAGTATGATGTCTTAAGTTTGGTATGGTTACACAAGACAAATGGTTACTTAAGCAAAGGGTGGATGGGTGGGCGTATAACCCAAACGTCAAGGAACCCAAAAGTTGCGAGTTCGAATCTCCTCACGGATAACTTTAGCATTTTAGCTAATCAGCAACTTTAACAACTTAATACTTTTTAGTTACTAAGCAACTAGTTAGCATGTTAGCTAACCCTTTCCATAACCTTAACCCTTTAACATCATTCCTAAACTTAACCCTAACATTAACCCCTAACCCAGCTAGCGTTAGCCAGCTAGCTAATGTTAGCGACCTAGCTGACCTAGCTAGAATTCGTAACACACTCATATGTTTAGCAACATATCATACAAAATGGGTGATGGACATCCACAAATTAATGCATGACATACAAACCTAACATATCACACTAAATTAAGTCTTCGATTTACGTACAGAATAATACTAAATGCCTTGAGACCAGGTTGATATATATCAACTGTGGGGCCTTATAGACAGGTGTGTGCCTTTCCAAATCATGTCCAATCAATTTAATTTACCACAGGTGGAATCCCATCAAGGATGATCACAGGATTTACCTGAGCTCAATTTCGAGTCTCATAGCAAAGTGTCTGAATACTAATGTAAAATATTGTGGGAGGTCTTTTATTAGACTTCAGTACGGCTTTTGACATTATCGATCATAGTCTGTTGATGGAAAAACTTGTGTTATGGCTTTACACCCCCTGCTATATTGTGGTTAAAGAGTTACCTGTCTAACAGAACACAGAGGGTGTTCTTTAATGGAAGCCTAAACCAGGCATAAACCAGATAGAATCAGGAATTCCCCAGGGCAGCTGTCTAGGCCCATTACTTTTTTCAATCTTTACTAATGACATGCCAGTTTCTCTATGTATGTGTATGACTCAACACAATACACTTCAGCTATTACAGCGACTGAAATGACTGCAATGCTTAACAAAGAGCTGCAGTTAGTATCTGAATGGGTGGCAAGGAATACATTTGTCCTAAATACTTCAGAAACTAAAATCATTGTATTTGAGACAAATCATTCACTAAACCCTAAACCTCAACAAAATCTTGTGATAAATAATTAGGAAATTGATCAAGTTGAGGTGACTGTCATGGTCAAAACATGTTAATACAACAGTAGCTAAGATGGGGATAAGTCTGTTCATAATAAAGCATTGTTTTGCCTTTTTAACAAAGCTGTCAATAAGGCAGGTCACACAGGCTCTAATTTTGTTGCACCTGCACTACTGTGTGGTCCGGTACCACAAAGAGAAACCTCAGAAAATTACAATTGGCTCAACACAAGGCAGCATAGCTAGCCCTTAAATGAACACGCATGTCAAGGAGGAGGAGAGATTGACTTCATCACTACTTGTTTTTGTAAGAAATGTTGATATACTGAATGCACTGAGGTGTCTGTTTTTAAACTATTGGCACCTAGCTCGGACACCCATGCAGACCCGCCAAAACATGCCACCAAAGGTCTCTTCACAATTGCCAAGATAAGAACAGACTATGGGAGGCGAACAGTACCACATAGAGCCATAGCTATGTGGAACTCTATTCCAAATCAAGACATACACACAGGCACAGACACACATACACATAAGACACTCTACACACACGTACACATGGATATTTTATTGTAAATATGTGATAGTGGAGTAGTGGCCTGAGGGAAACATTAAATGTATTGGGTAAAGTGGTATATACAATTTTAAATATTACATTTCATAACTGCCTTAATGTTGAAGGACCCCAGGAAGAGCAGCAGCTAATGGGAGATCCTTAATAAATACAACAACAAAAAATAACAGTCGTCATACCCTTGAACTATGCTCAAGTAGCCGCCACACCTCTGGTGGAGTGAGCATGCACACCTCTAGGCAACCCTTGTCATTTGCTGTCGTATGCCCTGGGTTGATGTCCCTCAGAATCCAATAAGAAAGACGCTGCTTAGAAAGCCGCCTACCCCGAGCTGGATTATCGAAACAGACAAAAATCTGGCCAAGAACGCAGATATCCTTGGTTCTATCCATATCCGTGCATAAAGTGCATGCCGGACACAAGCGTTGCAACCTCCTAAGGGGGGCCCTATAAAATCTGTGGATTTTCTTATCCCCAATTGTTATATTTTCCTAGTTTTCTCAGTTTTATTTTTCCTGGTTTTATGTTGTTTTTCACTCTCAAATTACAATTGTTCAAAGAGAGACAACACAATTGGAAGTACTGAGTCCATGTCAATGCTGAAATGCTGACCTATTGTTTTAGGTCTGGAAGAAAACAAAAATGTATTTTTGAGTGTAATTTCCCTTTTAAGTGTGCATCTAGCAAGTGAGGAAGGTGCCATCTAATAGGCTAGTCTAATGATGAGTCTGAACTGCTACTGCTCATTTCATGGCATACTTTGACAATAACAAATAATAGATACAAATGATGTACTTACTCATGATACTGTATATTTCTGCCAAGTAAACCTACTTTGCAGTTCACATTTAATTGTGAAGGTTTGGGGGAAAGTATTTCTGTCAATCCACAAGACCCTTATCACATCAACACACGGAGTGAAAGACAAACGCGCGCACCACACAGACCGACAGGGGCAATATTGCTGGAAATGTATTTGCAGATATTGTGTTAGGTTTGGCTTTTTAATCCAATAGTGGCTAACTAGGGCTGGGATAATATCAATGTTGCATTGTTTAGATAGTAGCTGGGAGATTGCAGTGTCTGATACTTGTGAGATTTGTTAACAAAAGTTTGCGGTGGGACATGTGAAATTTGGATGTACTTTCAGAATTGTTTGGCGAGCTACTCATGGGTGGGCTACAAGCTACTTGGTAGCTCACAATCGACATGTTGGAGACCCCTGATCTAGGAGGAGGAGTACGCTCTGTTCCCACTAACAGACAACTAAGTCGGAGCCGAATCTCGTGGTCTTTGTGTGCTTGAAAAGTTTGTAAATTGCGTGACAGGAGCTGAAGAGCGAAGAAATTAGGAAATGAGTGCGCGAGCCTGGATTTATTATAGCCATGAAGGGGGCGGGCTCAGCATCCATTGGGCGTGATTTCAGTTTTCTTAAGGTGAATACGATTGGTCGTTGACTCCCCTAGTGTGTTATACCGAGTGACCGACTGAAGGGGAACATGAGAGAGACGTGTTTCAATGGCGTTACTCCAAAGCAGATAACAAGGGAAAGAAATGGTGAAACAGCAGTCTCTCTAGGAAGTGAGATACCATGGTTATTCACAAATGCAATTAAACAGCAGAGCTTTTATTTAACTCTTTGCAAACTGGAAACCATTTATCCAGAGGCTGCATTCATTGTAGCTGGGGATTTTAACAAAGCTAATCTGAAAACAAGACTCCCTAAATTTTATCACAATTGCGCAACCAGGGGTGGTAAAACCTTGGATCATTGTTACTCTAACTTCCGCGACGCATATAAGGCCCTGCCCCGCCCCCTTTCGGAAAAGCTGACCACAACTCCATTTTGTTGATCCCTGCCTACAGGCAGAAACTTAAACAAGAGGCTCCCACGCTGAGGTCTGTCCAACGCTGGTCCGACCAAGCTGATTCCACACTCCAAGACTGCTTCCATCAGGTGGACTGGGACATGTTTCGTATTGCGTCAGATAAAAATATTGACGAATACGCTGATTCGGTGTGCGAGTTCATTAGAACGTGCGTTGAAGATGTCGTTCCCATAGCAACGATAAAAACATTCCCTAACCAGAAACCGTGGATTGATGGCAGCATTCATGTGAAACTGAAAGCGCGAACCACTGCTTTTAATCAGGGCAAGGTGTCTGGCAACATGACCGAATACAAACAGTGCAGCTATTCCCTCCGCAAGGCTATTAAACAAGCTAAGCGTCAGTACAGAGACAAAGTAGAATCTCAATTCAACGGCTCAGACACAAGAGGCATGTGGCAGGGTCTACAGTCAATCACGGACTACAAGAAGAAACCCAGCCCAGTCACGGACCAGGATGTCTTGCTCCCAGGCAGACTAAATAACTTTTTTGCCCGCTTTGAGGACAATACAGTGCCACTGACAAGGCCTGCAACGAAAACATGCGGTCTCTCCTTCACTGCAGCCGAGGTGAGTAAGACATTTAAACGTGTTAACCCTCGCAAGGCTGCAGGCCCAGACGGCATCCCCAGCTGCGCCCTCAGAGCATGCGCAGACCAGCTGGCCGGTGTGTTTACGGACATATTCAATCAATCCCTATACCAGTCTGCTGTTCCCACATGCTTCAAGAGGGCCACCATTGTTCCTGTTCCCAAGAAAGCTAAGGTAACTGAGCTAAACGACTTACGCCCCGTAGCACTCACTTCCATCATCATGAAGTGCTTTGAGAGACTAGTCAAGGACCATATCACCTCCACCCTACCTGACACCCTAGACCCATTCCAATTTGCTTACCGCCCAAATAGGTCCACAGCCGATGCAATCTCAACCACACTGCACACTGCCCTAACCCACCTGGACAAGAGGAATACCTATGTGAGAATGCTGTCCATCGACTACAGCTCGGCATTCAACACCATAGTACCCTCCAAGCTCGTCATCAAGCTCGAGACCCTGGGTCTCGACCCCGCCCTGTGCAACTGGGTACTGGACTTCCTGACGGGCCGCCCCCAGGTGGTGAGGGTAGGCAACAACATCTCCTCCCCGCTGATCCTCAACACGGGGGCCCCACAAGGGTGCGTTCTGAGCCCTCTCCTGTACTCCCTGTTCACCCACGACTACGTGGCCACGCACGCCTCCAACTCAATCATCAAGTTTGCGGACGACACAACAGTGGTAGGCTTGATTACCAACAACGACGAGATGGCCTACAGGGAGGAGGTGAGGGCCCTCGGAGTGTGGTGTCAGGAAAATAACCTCACACTCAACGTCAACAAAACTAAGGAGATGATTGTGGACTTCAGGAAACAGCAGAGGGAACACCCCCCCTATCCACATCGATGGAACAGTAGTGGAGAGGGTAGCAAGTTTTAAGTTCGTCGGCATACACATCACAGACAAACTGAATTGGTCCACTCACACTGACAGCGTCGTGAAGAAGGCGCAGCAGCGCCTCTTCAACCTCAGGAGGCTGAAGAAATTTGGCTTGTCACCAAAAGCACTCACAAACTTCTACAGATGCACAATCGAGAGCATCCTGGCGGGCTGTATCACCGCCTGGTACGGCAACTGCTCCGCCCTCAACCGTAAGGCTCTCCAGAGGGTAGTGAGGTCTGCACAACGCATCACCGGGGGCAAAATACCTGCCCTCCAGGACACCAACACCACCCGATGTTACAGGAAGGCCATAAAGATGTCATGCAGGTGAATGAGGACCCAAAAGCGACTTGGCGAAAACAGAGTCTTTAATCCAGTAAAGTAAATCTACAATCATAAGACATAATTCCACTCGTAATGACGAGAACAGACTGGAGACTCGATCAAGAACTGCAGGTTGCCTCGGGAAGGCACTTGAACGTAGCAGACTCAGACACCTGCTCACCACGCAGCATCTGAGGGAAACACGACACGACAGGGCGATACACAGACACAGCACGGTGAACAATAGACAAGGATCCGACAGGGCAGAAACGGAAAACAAGGGGAGAAATAGGGACTCTAATCAGGGAAAAAGATAGGGAACAGGTGTGGGAAGACTAAATGATTGATTAGGGGAATAGGAACAGCTGGGAGCAGGAACGGAACGATAGAGAGAAGAGAGAGAGGAAGAGAGAGAGAAAAAGGGGAACGAACCTAAAAAGACCAGCAGGGGGAAAACGAACAGAGGGAAAAGCAAAATGACAAGACAATCTAAGACAAAACATGACAAAAGATCATCAAGGACATCAACCACCCGAGCCACTGCCTGTTCACCCCGCTATCATCCAGAAGGCGAGGTCATTACAGGTGCATCAAAGCTGGGACCGAGAGACTGAAAAACAGCTTCTATCTCAAGGCCATCAGACTGTTAAACAGCCACCACTAACATTGAGTGGCTGCTACTGTCATGTTTTGTCATAGATTGTCATGCACAGGGGCTTTCTCTTCTATTCGTTTCCCCCTGCTGGTCTTATTAGGTTCTTTCCCTCTCTCTATCTCTCTCTCTCTCTCTCTCTCTCTCTCTCTCTTTCTCTCTCTCTCTCTCTCTCTCTCTCTCTCTCTCTCTCTCTCTCTCTCTCTCTCTCTCTCTCTCTCTCTCTCTCTCTCTCTCTCTCTATCGTTCCATTCCTGCTCCCAGCTCTTCCTTATTCTCCTAACTACCTCGTTTACTCTTTCACACCTGTCCCCTATTTTGCCCTCTGATTAGAGTCCCTATTTCTCCCTCTGTTTCCGCTTCTGTCCTTGTCGGATCCTTGTTTGATGTTTGCTGTGCTGTGTTCTTGTTCCGTCGTGTTTTTGCCTTCATCAGATGCTGCGAGTGAGCAGGTGTCTCTATCAGCTATGGCCTGCGCCTACCCGAAGCGACCTGCAGTCTGTGGCCGCTTCTCCTGTTATTCCCCTCTACAGACTAGAGGATTTCTGTTATTCCCCGTTTGGACATTTCCTGTTAAGAATTCAGGATTAGTCGTTTTCTGTTTGGACTGGAATAAACTCTGTTCCTGTTAAGTCGCTTTTGGGTCCTCATTCACCTGCATAACAGCTGCCAACACACTGTCATTGACACTGACCCAACTCCAGCCACTTTAATAATGGGAATTGATGGGAAATGATGTAAATGTCATGCTGGTGATAGAGGACCCAAAAGCGACTTAACAGAAACAGAGTTTATTCAAGTCCAAACAGGGAATAACAGAAATCCTCTAGTCTGTAGAGGGGAATAACAAGAGAAGCGGCCACAGACTGCAGGTCGCTTCGGGTAGGCGCAGGCCGTAGTTGACAGAGACACCTGCTCACACGCAGCATCTGATGAAGGCAAAAAACACGACAGGACAGGGCGAAACACAATCACAGCACGGTGAATACTAAACAAGGAACCGACGGGACAGGAACGGAACACAAAGGAATAAATAGGGACTCTAATCAGGGGAAAGGATCGGGAACAGGTGTGGGAAGACTAAATGATGATTAGGGGAATAGGAACAGCTGGGAGCAGGAACGGAACGATAGAGAGAAGAGAGAGCGAGAGAGTGAGAGAGGGAGGGGGAGAGAGAGGGATAGAAGGAGGGAAAGAACCAAATAAGACCAGCAGAGGGAAACGAATAGAATGGGGAGCACAGGGACAAGACATGATAATAAATGACAAACATGACAGTACCCCCACTCACCGAGCGCCACCTGGCGCACTCGAGGAGGAATCCTGGCGGCAACGGAGGAAATCATCGATGAGTGAACGGTCCAGCACGTCCCGAGACGGAACCCAACTCCTCTCCTCAGGACCGTAACCCTCCCAATCCACTAAGTATTGGTGACCCCGTCCCCGAGAACGCATGTCCATGATCTTATGTACCTTGTAAATAGGTGCGCTCTCGACAAGGACGGGAGGGGGAGGGAAGACGAACGGGGTGCGAAGAAAGGGCTTAACACAGGAGACATGGAAGACAGGATGGACGCGACGAAGATGTCGCGGAAGAAGCAGTCGCACAGCGACAGGATTGACGACCTGGGAGACACGGAACGGACCAATGAACCGCGGAGTCAACTTACGAGAAGCTGTCGTAAGAGGAAGGTTGCGAGTGGAAAGCCACACTCTCTGGCCGCAACAATACCTTGGACTCTTAATCCTGCGTTTATTGGCGGCTCTCACAGTCTTCCCCGCAGACAAAGGCAGACCGGTAGTGAAGCCTAAGGCGATGTGAGACCATGGTCGAGAAGGAATGGGGAGCGGTCTGAGACGACCGGCAGGAGGAGAGTTACCCGACTTAGTCTGCGCGCAGTCCGAACAAGCAGCCACGAAACGGCGCGTGTCACGCTCCTGAGTCGGCCACCAAAAGCGCTGGCGAATAGACGCAAGAGTGCCTCGAACACCGGGATGACCAGCTAACTTGGCAGAGTGAGCCCACTGAAGAACAGCCAGACGAGTGGAAACAGGAACGAAAAGGAGGTTACTAGGACAAGCGCGCGGCGACGCAGTGTGCGTGAGTGCTTGCTTAACCTGTCTTTCAATTCCCCAGACTGTTAACCCGACAACACGCCCATAAGGAAGAATCCCTCGGGATCAGTAGAAGCCACAGAAGAACTAAACAGACGGGATAAGGCATCAGGCTTGGTGTTCTTGCTACCCGGACGGTAAGAAATCACAAACTCGAAACGAGCGAAAAACAACGCCCAACGAGCTTGACGGGCATTAAGTCGTTTGGCAGAACGGATGTACTCAAGGTTCTTATGGTCTGTCCAAACGACAAAAGGAACGGTCGCCCCCTCCAACCACTGTCGCCATTCGCCTAGGGCTAAGCGGATGGCGAGCAGTTCACGGTTACCCACATCATAGTTGCGCTCAGATGGCGACAGGCGATGAGAAAAATAAGCGCAAGGATGAACCTTATCGTCAGACTGGAAGCGCTGGGATAGAATGGCTCCCACGCCTACCTCTGAAGGCCAACCTCGACAATGAATTGTCTAGTGACGTCAGGAGTAACGAGGATAGGAGCGGACGTAAAACGTTCTTTTAGAAGATCAAAAGCTCCCTGGGCGGAACCGGACCACTTAAAACACGTCTTGACAGAAGTAAGAGCTGTGAGAGGAGCAGCAACTTGACCGAAATTACGAATGAAACGCCGATAGAAATGAGCGAAACCTAAAAAGCGCTGCAACTCGACACGTGACCTTGGAACGGGCCAATCACTGACAGCTTGGACCTTAGCGGAATCCATCTGAATGCCTTCAGCGGAAATAACGGAACCGAGAAAAGTAACGGAGGAGACATGAAAAGAGCACTTCTCAGCCTTTACGTAGAGACAATTCTCTAAAAGGCGCTGTAGAACACGTCGAACGTGCTGAACATGAATCTCGAGTGACGGAGAAAAAATCAGGATATCGTCAAGATAGACAAAAACAAAGATGTTCAGCATGTCTCTCAGAACATCATTAACTAATGCCTGAAAAACAGCTGGCGCATTGGCGAGACCGAACGGCAGAACCCGGTACTCAAAATGCCCTAACGGAGTGTTAAACGCCGTTTTCCACTCGTCCCCCTCTCTGATGCGCACGAGATGGTAAGCGTTACGAAGGTCCAACTTAGTAAAGCACCTGGCTCCCTGCAGAATCTCGAAGGCTGATGACATAAGGGGAAGCGGATAACGATTCTTAACCGTTATGTCATTCAGCCCTCGATAATCCACGCAGGGGCGCAGAGTACCGTCCTTCTTCTTAACAAAAGAACCCCGCCCCGGCCGGAGAAGAAGAAGGCACTATGGTACCGGCGTCAAGAGACACAGACAAATAATCCTCGAGAGCCTTACGTTCGGGAGCCCACAGAGAGTATAGTCTACCTCGAGGAGGAGTGGTCCCCGGAAGGAGATCAATACTACAATCATACGACCGGTGAGGAGGAAGGGAGTTGGCTCGGGACCGACTGAAGACCGTGCGCAGATCATGATATTCCTCCGGCACTCCTGTCAAATCGCCAGGTTCCTCCTGAGAAGTAGGGACAGAAGAAACGGGAGGGATGGCAGACATTAAACACTTCACATGACAAGAAACGTTCCAGGATAGGATAGAATTACTAGACCAATTAATAGAAGGATTATGACATACTAGCCAGGGATGACCCAAAACAACAGGTGTAAACGGTGAACGGAAAATCAAAAAAGAAATAGTCTCACTGTGGTTACCAGATACTGTGAGAGTTAAAGGTAGTGTCTCAAATTTGATACTGGGAAGATGACTACCATCTAAGGCAAACATGGGCGTAGGCTTGTCTAACGGTCTGAAAGGAATGTTATGTTTCCGAACCCATGCTTCGTCCATGAAACAACCCTCAGCCCCAGAGTCAATCAAGGCACTGCATGTAGCACCCGAACCGGTCCAGCGTAGATGGACCGACATAGTAGTACAAGATCTAGATGAAGAGACCTGAGTAGTAGCGCTCACCAGTAGCCCTCCGCTTACTGATGGGCTCTGGCCTCTTACTGGACATGAATTAACAAAATGTCCAGCAACTCCGCAATAGAGGCACAGGCGGTTGGTGATCCTCCGTTCCCTCTCCTTAGTCGAGATGCGAATCCCTCCCAGCTGCATGGGCTCAGTCTCAAAGCCAGAGGAGGGAGATGGTTGCGATGCGGAGCAGGGAAACACCGTTGATGCGAGCTCTCTTCCACGAGCCCGGTGACGAAGATCTACCCGTCGTTCTATGCGGATGGCGAGAGCAATCAAAGAGTCCACATCTGAAGGAACCTCCCGGGAGAGAATCTCATCCTTAACCACTGCGTGGAGTCCCTCCAGAAAACGAGCGAGCAGCGCCGGCTCGTTCCACTCACTAGAGGCAGCAAGAGTGCGAAACTCAATAGAATAATCCGTTATGGACCGTTCACCTTGGCATAAGGAAGCCAGGGCCCTAGAAGCCTCCCTACCAAAAACTGAACGGTCAAAAACCCGAATCATCTCCTCTTTAAAGTTCTGGAACTTGTTAGAGCAATCAGCCCTTGCCTCCCAGATAGCTGTGCCCCATTCTCGAGCCCGGCCAGTAAGGAGTGAAATGACGTAAGCAACCCGAGCTCTCTCTCTAGAGTATGTGTTGGGTTGGAGAGAGAACACAATCTCACACTGCGTGAGAAAGGAGCGGCACTCAGTGGGCTGCCCGGAGTAGCAAGGTGGGTTATTAACCCTAGGTTCTGGAGGCTCGGCAGGCCAGGAAGTAACAGGTGGCACGAGACGAGACTCTGGAACTGTCCAGAGAGGTCGGAAACCTGAGCGGCCAGGTTCTCCACGGCATGGCGAGCAGCAGACAATTCCTGCTCGTGTCTGCCGAGCATGGCTCCTGGATCTTGACGGCAGTGTAACGAGCGTCTGAAGTCGCTGGGTCCATTCCTTGGTCGGTTCCTTCTGTCATGCTGGTGATAGAGGACCCAAAAGCGACTTAACAGAAACAGAGTTTATTCAAGTCCAAACAGGGAATAACAGAAATCCTCTAGTCTGTAGAGGGGAATAACAAGAGAAGCGGCCACAGACTGCAGGTCGCTTCGGGTAGGCGCAGGCCGTAGTTGACAGAGACACCTGCTCACACGCAGCATCTGATGAAGGCAAAAACACGACAGGACAGGGCGAAACACAATCACAGCACGGTGAATACTAAACAAGGAACCGACGGGACAGGAACGGAACACAAAGGAATAAATAGGGACTCTAATCAGGGGAAAGGATCGGGAACAGGTGTGGGAAGACTAAATGATGATTAGGGGAATAGGAACAGCTGGGAGCAGGAACGGAACGATAGAGAGAAGAGAGAGCGAGAGAGTGAGAGAGGGAGGGGGAGAGAGAGGGATAGAAGGAGGGAAAGAACCAAATAAGACCAGCAGAGGGAAACGAATAGAATGGGGAGCACAGGGACAAGACATGATAATAAATGACAAACATGACAGTAAATATATCACTAGCCACTTTAAACAATGCTACCTTATATAATGTTACTTACCCGACATTATTCATCTCATATGCATACGTATATACTGTACTCTACATCATCGACTGCATCCTTATGTAATACATGTAACACTAGCCACTTTAACTATGCCACTTTGTTTACTTTGTCTACATACTCATCTCATATGTATATACTGTGCTCGATACCATCTACTGTATGCTGCTCTGTACCATCACTCATTCATATATCCTTATGTACATATTCTTTATCCCCTTACACTGTGTATAAGACAGTAGTTTTGGAATTGTTAGTTAGATTACTTGTTGGTTATCACTGCATTGTCGGAACTAGAAGCACAAGCATTTCGCTACACTCGCATTAACATCTGCTAACCATGTGTATGTGACAAATACAATTTGATTTGATTTGATTTTAGGGGGAAAGAGAGCGGAATCTGACTAAATGGAACACGCCAGGGGCTGCCCCTCCTGTTCTGCTTCTGAAAAAAGATCCAAGAGGAAATAGCCTCCGGTATTAGACGAGTGTGAGAACATACACATTTAGCCCGGTATATAGGGTATCTTGATGATGATGCGTTCTCTCCCTCTGCTTGTCCTTAGTCAAACTCTTGGAAAAGAGGTGTAGTTCATTATTATGATTTCATTCATAGACTGATGTAATGCAATGGTATTTAGCAATTATAGTTCGTTATCACAACAGTCATTTAGTAGTCATATTATTGTATACCCAAATAAATTTTTAGATTACTTTGTTATCAATGTGTGTTACCCTAACAGTAGCGTGAAAAACTTGGTACACTTTAGTTTGTGAATGTACATACTTATACAAGGGATGGCCAACATTCATCTGGTTGTGCAGGCTTTTCACACTCCTCTGCCCCACCCCCTTGTCTTTACTTCTCTAGGCTACTACACGTGTGTGGAGGTGATCTTCACCCTGAGGAGGCAGGTGGGCTTCTACATGATGGGAGTCTATGCCCCTACACTCCTCATCATGGTCCTCTCTTGGCTCTTATTCTGGATCAACCCTGATGCCAGCGCTGCCAGGGTCCCTCTGGGTAAGACCTCTGATCCCTATCCTTACCACTGACCGTAAACCCCTATCCTAGCCTTACCCTGAAAGCGGTGATTCCTTGGTCCTTTGGGTAACAGACAAGCCTGCTTTAGTCTCCCATGTCACTGTGGTGTCGTCTGTGGTGTTCGCTTCCAAATCCAAACTGAATCACACCAAGTTTCACTATTGTTTTGCTTCACTAATTGAAGCAATAGTGAAACGTAGTGTGATTCAGTTTGGATTTCGAGGCTAGTCTTGACATATCGAGGCATCAAATGCAGCCTAATATTAGCCATCACTGCATGATGACATGATTGCTTTCCATTTGTTCATATAATCTAGTCTCCCATGTTACCTTTTCTGTCCGAGGAAGTGATTGGGACCACCTATTGTCCTTCCACTGTCGCCCCTACATGATACATAATAGATAATGATACCTTTTTATTTTGTATGGGTAACTCGCCTGGTCCATTGTCAACAGGCCTGCATGAGTCGGAAATGTAAACTTCTCACCCATTTGACGTCACGTCACACAATCCGATGGGTCTGGAAAGAGCTGTGTGGATAAGAGGACCTTTCACCTCCAGCTGTTTGTCACTTTCATCCCATCCCGCCATTTCCTCTGGAAGGCCACCTCATGACACCTCAGTAAATGGGATCAGCAAAGGTCAGTCATCTCCCGCGTGTGACCATTTGACATATGTCATTCATTCATGTCTGTGAGTGTGTGTGTATGTTAGCGTACATGTTATTAAATGTATGGAATACTTCCATACATGCTACCTACTATGTGTGTCGGTTTCAGACTCATTTTCTTCCCACAATAAAGCACCCCATCGGGGGCCAAGCGTCGGCAAACAAAGCATTATGCTGTTTCAACAGAGCCAACATCTTCCTTGTCTTATGTAAAAATAGGCCATCTTACATGCTGTGATGAAAATGATTTCGGAGCAACGGTGAACTCGAATGGGGTTAGATAATCATCTGAAATAAGGACCCCGCTTTTATATAAAGATTTTTATGCATACAACAACCTAGATTAATTGTTCATTTGGAGAAAGAAAAATAGCCCTCCGTTATCAGTGGCTATTTGAACCATCTTCATCACTAGAAAGAGAAAGGTAAAGGAGGTTTATAATTGGGCTCTTTGTACTGTAAATCCTGGGATATGGGCTTGTGAGTGTTTCATTACCACTGCCTAATTTAGGTGATTCATATATCCATTATTATGTACTGTACACCAGGGGTATTCAATTCCAACTCTCAAGGGCTGCTGTGTCTTCTCCCTGCTATTAACCACTCACCTGGTTTAGATCAATGTCTAGACCTCTGATTTAAAGGCAAGGATGAAAACAAATAAAATACTGCGATCCTCATGGTCTGAAATTGAATCTCCTTGTCTGCTGTGCATTTTATGTCGCGCATTAGAGAGTCCAGGGGTCAAATGCTAATTTGAGATCCTAAGACAAATGTAGAAGTATCCCCAACGCTAAGCTATGCTCTCCTTCCTTGGATGTGTAATTGACAAGGCCACATCTTCACTCCCATCCTGTTAACCTCCCAGGGATCCTCTCGGAGCTCTCCCTGTCTTCTGAGTGCACATCCCTGGCCTCAGAGCTGCCCAAGGTGACCTATGTGAAGGCCATCGACGTCTGGCTCATCCTGTTTGGCCCTGTCCGGGGGTGTCCTCGGATGGGGCCACAGTATCTCCTGACCCCTCCTGTCTCAGCCTCCAGTATTTATGCTGCAGTAGTTTATGTTTCGGGGGGCTAGGGTCAGTTTGTTATATCTGGAGTACTTCTCCTGTCCTATTCGGTGTCCTGTATGAATCTAAGTGTGTGTTCTCTAATTCTCTACTCTCTTTCTTTCTCTCTCTCTCTCGGAGGACCTGAGCCCTAGGACCATGCCCCAGGACTACCTGACATGATGACTCCTTGCTATCCCCAGTCCACCTGGCTGTGCTGCTGTTCCAGTTTCAACTGTTCTGCCTTATTATTATTCGACCATGCTGGTCATTTATGAACATTTGAACATCTTGGCTATGTTCTGTTATAATCTCCACCCGGCACAACCAGAAGAGGACTGGCCACCCCACATAGCCTGGTTCCTCTCTAGGTTTCTTCCTAGGTTTTGGCCTTTCTAGGGAGTTTTTCCTAGCCACCGTGCTTCTACACCTGCATTGCTTGCTGTTTGGGGTTTTAGGCTGGGTTTCTGTACAGCACTTTGAGATATCAGCTGATGTACGAAGGGCTATATAAATACATTTGATTTGATTTAATGTCTGCTGTTTGGCTTCGCCTCGCTGGTGGAGTACGCCGTGGTGCAGGTGATGATCAACAGCCCCAAGCGCATTGAGGCAGAGAAGGCCAAGATGGCGTCCAAGGCAAAGGGGAAGGAGAAGGCGGCGGGCAGGAACAACACGGTCAACGGCACCAGCGGGACGCCCTGTCATGTCAGCACGCTGCAGGTGGGTGAGGGGTGGTTGTGTGTGGCGTGTGAGGGAAAGGTGGGGAAGGGGATGGGCTTGTTTCTGGTGAGTGGGGGGAGGTTTGTGTGATTTTTGCCCCCAGACACTGATCTAAGGTCAAGATGAAGTTGTTCCTAGGCCATCATTGAAAATAAGAATTTGTTCTTAACTGACTTGCCTAGTTAAATAAAGGAAAAATCAAATAAAAAATTCAAAAGTAAATCAAATTAACGCCAATTAATGAGCTTAATGGTTGAGTGAAAAAGTAGCAACTGTATGATTAGTATCTCATTTCCCCTGTAGCCGATGAGAAAGATTGAAATGTGTGTTTTCAGAAGTTACTTCCCACTGATTCTGTTGTAACATAACAGCATGTCGGTTCACCAAAGAAAAAAATAGAAAATCCAGATTACAGCTCCAAAACATCAACATTCGGGGCATTCTGCCATGCATGAGGTAATTGTGTATCTGGTGCATTCTCATCTCTTCCTGAAAGAAACTGACAGTTAGCATTAAAGTAATACAGTGGTTTGACAACAAAACTACTGCACAACACCACTACACTGTCAAAATGTTGCACTCTTTGTATACGTCGAGATTTATACATTAGAGGTCGACCGATTTATGATTTTTTTCAATGCTGATATCGACTATTGGAGGACCAAAAAAAGCAGATACCGATTAATCGACCAATTTTTATATATATTTGTAATAAAGACAATTCCAACAATACTGAATGAATACTTTTATTTGAACTTAATATAAATCAATTTAGTCTCAAATAAATAATGAAACATGTTCAATTCAGTTTAACTAATGCAAAAACACTGTGTTGGAGAAGAAAGTAAAAGTGCAATATGTAAAATATGTATGTAAAAAAGCTAAAGTTTAAGTTCCTTGCTCAGGACATGAGAACATATGAAAGCTGGTGGTTCCTTTTAACGTGAGTCTTCAATATTCCCAGTTAGAAGTTTTAGGTTGTAGTTATTATAGGAGTTATAGGACTATTTATCTCTATACCATTAGTATTTCATATACCTTTGACTATTGGATGTTCTTATAGGCACTACAGTATTGCCAGCCTAATCTCGGGAGTTGATAGGCTTGAAGTCATAAACAGCGCTGTGCTTCAAGAATTGCGAAGAGCTGCTGCTGTCTACCACCGCTCAGTAAGACTGCTCTATCAAATATCAAATCATAGACTTAATAATATAACAAACACACAGAAATAAGAGCCTTAGGTTATTAATATGGTCAAATCTGGAAACTCATTTTGAAAACAAAACGTTTATTCTATCAGGGAAATACGGAACCGTTCTGTATTTTATTGAGCGGGGGGCATCCATAAGTCTAAATATTGCTGTTACATTGCATAACCTTCAATGTTCTGTCATAATTATGTCAAATTCTGGCAAATTAATTACGGTCTTTGGAAGAAATTATCTTCACACAGTTCGCAACGAGCCAGGCGGCCCAAACTGCTGCATATACCCTGACTCTGCTTGCACAGACCACAAGAGAAGTGACACAATTTCCCAAGTTAATAGTGCCTGGTAACATGAATTTCTTTTAACTAAATATGCAGGTAAAAAAATATATACATGCGTATTGATTTTAAGAAAGGCATTGATGTTCATGGTTAGGTACATTGGTGCAATGACATTGCTTTTTTCACTAATGCGCTAGTTAAATCATCACCTGTTGGCGAAGTTGGCTGTGATTCTATTATAAATTAACAAGCACCACATTGATTATTTGCAACACAGGACAATTAAACTAGTAATATCACCAACCATGTGTAGTTAACTAGTGATTATGTTAAGATTGATTGATTGTTTTCTATAAGATTAGTTTAATGCTCACTAGCAACTTACATTGGCTCCTTGCTGCACTCGCGTAACAGGTGGTCAGCCTGCCACGCAGTCTCCTCCTGGAGTGCAATGTAATCGGCCATACCCGACGTCCAAAAATGACGATTACCATTTGTCATGAAAACTTGAAATCGGCCCTAATTAATCGGCCATGCCGATTTAATCGTTCAACCTCTATTATACACATATACAGTGTGAAAAGAAGTATTCAGTCAGCCACCCCATGGGGTGAGATCTTGCGTGGAGCCCCAGATCGAGGGAGATTATCAAGGAGATTATCAGTGGTCTTGTCTTCTATTTCCTAATAATTGCTCCCACAGTTGATTTCTTCAAACCAAGCTGCTTACCTATTGCAGATTCAGTCTTCCCAGCCTGGTGCAAGTCTACAATTTTGTTTCTGGTGTCCTTTGACAGCTCTTTGGTCTTGGCCATAGTGGAGTTTGGAGTGTAACTGTTTGAGGTTGTGGACAGGTGTCTTTTATACTGATAACAAGTTCAAACAGGCGCCATTAATACAGGTAACGAGTGGAGGACAGAGGAGCCTCTTAAAGAAGAAGTTACATGTCTGTGAGAGCCAGAAATCTTGCATGTTTGTAGGTGACCAAATACTTATTTTCCACCATAATTTGCAAATAAATTCATAAAAAAATCCTACAATGTGATTTTCTGGATTTTTTTTCTCATTTTGTCTGTCATAGTTGAAGTGTACCTATGATGAAAATTACAGGCCTCTCTCATCTTTTTAAGTGGGAGAACTTGCACAATTGGTGGCTGACTAAATACATTTTTGCCCCACTATATATATATGTATACTGGCCGCAATTGCTCAGCATTGGCGGTAGCTGCCATCTGTGGCAAGGGAGGAGGAAAGGGGATGTGATTGGAGCTCTAGCTGACTCCCGTTGCATTGCCTACCGAGATGTATGTTGCCGTTAACTGAGAGAAAGTCAGAGAGCTGGAGAGTGACTGGACAGGAGTGTTTGGAGTAGTGGGACTAATGCAATGTTTTCAATTGTTCCCATCACCACCTCACCACCCACTGCCATTGTGCACTTGAGCACAGCATTTAAGCAGTTAAGGGGTTAAGGGGCACTGCTCTTTGGCTGACCCTCTGCTCCTCCAATGATTGTGCAGCTGTTACTCTATCCACTTTTCCCTTTTCCAGGTGGGAGAGACCCGGTGCAAAAAGGTTTGCACCTCCAAGTCGGACCTGCGCACCAATGACTTCAGCATTGTTGGCTCACTGCCGCAGGACTTTGAGCTCTTCGACTGCTACAGGAAGCCCATCACCTTGCATCATGGCCTTAGCAAAAGACAGGCCAAGGACAAAAAACCGCCACCGCCCAAACCCGTCATCCCCTCAGCCGCCAAGCGGGTCGACCCCTTTTCAACGTCACCTATTGGTCCGTGTACTTGTGATCATGGAATGAATTTAAGGATTTTGGGCACAGCCAGCTGTGCTTATGGACCACATTTTCTACTAATTTCCATCTTTGCCCTGTGATCTCGTATTTTGATCCATTATTCCTTAATTCAAGTTGTTTATGTATTTATATGAATCTATATATTATTAACTATCATTATTCGCACTAGAAAAAAATCACATCGTCCATTAATTCATGATTGGCACTAGGAAAAGAAGAAAAGCATCACAGGTGTATTTCATGAGATGAATAATATACAAATGATTTGACAATAGATAGAATTAAGAAAAGAATAATCAATGAAAAATTGATCAAGAATTAAGTATTTTTTTAAGTATAAATTAAAATAGATCCAATTAATTATTTATTGAACATATTAGTGTAAATGCCAGGTCCTTGTCACGCCTTGGTCATAGTATTTTGTGTTTTCGTTATATATTTGGTCAGGCCAGGGTGTGACATGGGTTTATTTTGTTGTATTTCGTATTGGGGTTTGGTAGTTATTGGGATTGCGGCTGAGTAGGGGTGTAGCATAGGTTTGGCTGCCTGAGGCGGTTCTCAATCAGAGTCAGGTGATTCTCGTTGTCTCTGATTGGGAACCATATTTAGGTAGCCGGGGTTTCACTGTGTATTTCGTGGGTGTTTGTTCCTATCTCTGTGTAGTGTTCACCAGATAGGCTGTAATTAGGTTTTCACGTTCCGTTTGTTGTTTTGTATTTATTTAGTTATTTCATGTATCGCTATTTTTTTCATTAAAGATCAGGAGTAACCACCACGCTGCATTTTGGTCCGACTCTCCTTCAACAAAAGAATGCCATTACAGTCCTCTGATTTTGGCGCTAATTGCCGGAACTTGCTGGCAAGTTTGATAAGATGGCATTGGCAAAAAGTTTACAATTGCATGTAAAAAATTGCTTATATGAATATAAATACAGTATATTAGATCTATCAATGTTTATTAATATGACTTTTTTTTCTCCAGTACTCCTGTTGATATGTGAAACATCTTATCCTTGTTCAGATGGTTATATGACATTACCACGACGAGAATTGTAACTTATGACCATCTCTCACATGACTACATATCATGTGTAAATGGGTTAACAAACTGACCATATAGATATTATTTACAAATGTGCAATTTACAAACTAACCAATAAATGTTTATATGAATCACACATATATGTATTTGTGATATTTGTAGTAGTCTAAATCTGTCTGTCCCTAAACACATTTATCACAGATTTACTACAATAACTAAAGAAAGTAAGATTGATCTCATTTTGGAAGACCGTATACCCATTCTTCATTAAAATAAACTCAAGGATTTTGTCAGATACCTGAAACATAACCCCCATCCCACTAAAGTATTCACATGGTATCAAAAGATGAACTTCTACTCATAAAAACAGTCACATTTGTGAAAAATCATTCCCAGTAAGATTGATAATTGGGGGAATATCTATCCTTCTTTCTCCTCCCTCCATGGGCCGACCCGTATTTTCCCAACATGCAACCTGCACATTAAGCACGCCACACGGCTGTTTCTCCCCGTCAGAGTCTTGCCCCTCTCCTAATCCACCCAACAAGCCATTAATTATACATTGGAAATGTGTTGGATATTGACCTCAGAGTATCATTGCGAGACTCCTCAATATGAAATCTGTTTCCGACTGAATGAACCAAGATGGATACCGACCTCGTGTCATGACAAATGGCCCATATAAAGGAAGCGGAAGGAGATCTGGTTTGTTGAGGATGGAAAGGATAGAAGAAAATGAGTCATTTCAGTGGATATATTTCCTGGGGTTGGTCCATAGATTCATTAATAACATGTGTTGATTCTATGCTTATTTACCAAGCACATAAGTACCATGACAACTTTCCTGTTGCTGCCATGGTAACAGACATAATGGAGGGAACATTTCAGTGGTCACTGAAAGGCAACCAATCTCGCCGACTGATGTTTCTGGAAATGAGGACACCTGCCAGACGATAAAGTCTAGACAAAACAATAACAGCAGGTGAGTTAAAAATGAGCTCAAATAATCTCCTCGTTAAAAGGTATACTTATACTACTCTGGAGGTGCACGTTTTTAGGGCCGAAATGTGTTGGTTATATTGATTTTGCCAAGAAAATCTATCGGTTTGTCGTTAAAATCAACTGGTTTCCATGGAATATCCTCCCAATGTTTTTAACCTTATTTTGAAAGTCTCAGAGAATAAGATTGACCTCTGCCGTGCCCGCTAGAGGATGTTTCTATTGCTGGCTCTAATTCAAATGGTTGGAGGAGATTCATTCACTCACATGGATCTAGAATCTAAAGGTTCCCTTGGAACAGAAAATAAACAAGTCAAATACCACACCAACAAATAAACCAGAATCCAGTTGATTAAATAGCAATTTTGATCACCTTTTGTGTATGATCCTTTTGTCTTATTCCTTCACTACAAATCAACATGCAATCTAGGTTATTTTGGGTCAGTCAGATGCCTTGTTCCCATAGAAACAGCATTATGAAACAAGAATTTGTCTCGTTTATCACTATTCTTAAAAACAATGTTATTGTAGTCAATGGCATTTGAGATGAAGGAAAGTATTTATGCTACAGTACTCATGGCGCGTCTCCGTTTCACATCCTCTTTCATCACTGACGTAACCGTGATAACTCTTGAGTCTCCACCGCCCCCCACCCTCCTCCACCCCCCTGTATCTGCACCACCCCCACCCTCTTCCACCCCCTGCCGCTAACACATCTCTGTATCTGCACCACCCCCACCCTCCTCCACCCCTGCTGCTAACACATCTCTGTATCTGCACCACCCCCACCCTCTTCCACCCCCTGCCGCTAACACATCTCTGTAACTGCACCACCCCCACCCTCCTCCACCCCTGCTGCTAACACATCTCTGTATCTGCACCACCTCCACCCTCTTCCACCCCCTGCCGCTAAAACATCTCTGTATCTGCACCACCCCCACCCAACTTCAGCCTCCATGCCGCTAACACATCTCTGTATCTGCACCACCCACACCCTCTTCCACCTCTTGCCACAAACACATCTCTGTATCTGCACCACCCCCACCCTCCTCCAACCCCTGCTGCTAACACATCTATGTATCTGCACCACCCCCACCCTCCTCCACCACCCTGGTGCTAACAGATCTCTGTATCTGCACCACCCCCACCCTCCTCCACCCCCTGCTCCTAACACATCTCTGTATCTGCACCACCCCCACCCTCCTCCACCCCCTGCTCCTAACACATCTCTGTATCTGCACCACCCCCACCCTCCTCCACCCCCTGCTCCTAACACATCTCTGTATCTGCACCACCCCCACCCTCCTCCACCCCCTGCTCCTAACACATCTCTGTATCTGCACCACCCCCACCCTCCTCCACCCCCTGCTGCCCTGTATCTGCACCACCCCCACCCAACTTCAGCCTCCATGCCGCTAACACATCTCTGTATCTGCACCAACCCCACCCTCCTCCACCCCCTGCTGCTAACACAGCTCTGTCTCTGCACCACCCCACCCAACTTCAACCTCCATGCTGCTAACACATCTCTGTATCCGCACCAACCCCACCCTCCTCCACCCCCTGCTGCTAACACATCTCTGTATCTGCACCACCCCCACCCACCTCCAGCCTCCATGCCGCTAACACATCTCTGTATCTGCACCACCCCCATCCTCCTCCACCCCCTGCTGCTAGCACATCTCTGCATCGGCACCAACCCCACCCACCTTCAGCCTCCATGCCGCTAACACAGCTCTGTATCCTATAAGTCACAGACTGTCTTCTAATCCAACCTGACCTTTCACAGAGGGACACCCCTCCCCCACCCCATGGGACACACAGGTAACCAGCAGACCTGTGTGACAGTTGGAGCTGATGAGCTAAAATAGGAGCTATTCCCACACTGGATCTTATCTTAGAATTGACATGTGGTCAATTACCACCCCCACATAACCCGATGAGTGTCAGGTTCACAAGATGGTACAAAGTTAATTGTGAGGAACCAGGATGATAGTTATAGCTGATTAGCTCAAAAAGGAGTGATTGCTGAGTTGTCTCTTAAATGTACAGTACACTATGTTCAATTATTCCTTCCACTTCACTCTATAGATTCCAGGTTATGGAACGTAGGGTTAATTGTGCTTAAGCTTTCCTGGAGCTCCCGAGAGGCGCAGCGTTCTAAGGCACTGCATCTTGTCCGGGTTAAGGGAGGGTTTGGCTGGGGTAGGCCATCATTCTAAATAAGAATTTATGCTTAACTGACTTGCCTATTTAAATAAAGGTAAAATAAAAAGGTGGTAATTTTGAGGCATTAGATCATCTTCAACTCTGAAATTATTATTACATTTTTTCTGTAGCTCAGCCTCTGAAATGATAGAGATTAAACCACAGATAATACTAATGATTGATGCACAGTGCATTTGGAAAGTATTCAGATAACCATATGTTGAAAAAAATTATTGGGAAGTTATAGCCTTATTCTATAATGGATTAAACATTTTTTATTCTCATCAATCTACACACAATACCCCATATTTACAAAGCTATTTTGTTATTAAACATTTTTTCATCCAATGGAATTGAGGAATACACCACCTCAGTCATCGGCTTCATCAATAAGTGCATCGATGACGAGCTAAAGGCTAGAGCTGCCGCTTTAAAGGAGCAGGAGACTAATCCGGATGCTTATAAGAAATCCAACTATGCCCTCAGATGAACCATCAAACAAGCAAAGCGTCATTTCAAGATTAAGATTGAATACTGCTACACCAGCTCTGACACTTGACGGATGTGGCAGGGCTTGAAAACTATTACGGACTACAAAGGGAAACCCAGATGCGAGCTGCCCAGTGACACGAGCCTACCAGACGAACTAAATGCCTTTTATGCTCGCTTCGAGGCAAGCAACATTGAAGCATGCACGAGTGCACCAGCTGTTCTAGATGACTGTGTGATAACGCTCTCGGTAGCCGGTGTGAACAAAAACTTTAAAAAGGTCAACATTCACAAAGCCGCTGGGCCAGACAGATTACCATGACGTGTACTCAAACCATGAATGGACCAACTGTCAAGTGTCAGTTTAGACATTTTCAAACTCTCCCTGACCGAGTATGTAATAACTACATGTTTCAAGCAGACCACCATAGTCCCTGTGCCCAAGGAAGAGAAGGTAACCTGCCTAAATTATTACCGCCCTGTGGCAATCACGTCGGTAGCCATGAAGTGCTTAGAAAGGCTGGTCATGGTTCACATCAACAGCATCCTCCCGGACACTCTAGACCCACTCCAACTCGCCTATCGCCTATCGCCCCAACAGATCCACAGATGACACACTCAATCGCACTCCACACTGCCCTTTCTCACCTGGACAAAAGGAACAGCTATGTGAGAATGCTGTTCATTGACAGCTCAGCATCCAACACCATAGTGTCCACGAAGCTCATCACTAAGCCAAGGACTCTGCGACTAAACACCTCACTCTGCAACTGGATCCTGGACTTCCTGACGGGCCGCCCCCAGGTGGTAAGAGTAGGCAAGGGTGTGTACTTAATCCCCTCCTGTATTCCCTTTTCACCCACAACTGCGTGGCCAAACACGACTCCAACACCATCATTGTTTGCTGACGACACAACAGTGGTAGGCCTGATCATCAACAACGATGAGACGGCCTATAGGGAGGAGGTCAGAGAACTGGCAGTGTGGTGCCAGGACAACAACCTCTCCCTCAATGTGAGCAAGACAAAGGAGCTGATCGTGGACTACAGGAAAAGGTTGGCCACGTTAACATTGACGGGGCCCCATTAACATTGACGGGGCTGTAGTCATGTGCGTTGAGAGTTTGGAGAGGCATGGATCCCCAGATCCCCAAAAGGTGCTACAGCTACACCATCGAGAGCATCGTGACCGGGTGCATCACCACCTAGCATGGTAACTGCTCGGCATCTGACAGTAAGGCGCTACAGAGGATAGTGCGAACGGCCCAGGACATTACTGGGGCCAAACTTCCAGCCATCCAGGACCTACATAGTAGGCGGTGTCAGAGGAAAGCCCATAAAATTGTCAGAGGCTCCAGTCATCCAAGTTATAGACTGTTTTCTCTGCTACTGCACGGAAAGCGGTACCAGAGCAACAAGTCTAGGACCGAGAGGCTCTTCAACAGCTTCTACCACCAAGCCATTAGACTGCTGAACAATTCATAAAAATCGCCACCGAACAATTTACATTGAGAAGCCCCCCTCTTGTACCCTGCTGCTACTCACTGTTTGTTTGTTACCTATTCATAGTCACTTTGCCCCCACCTACATGTACAAATTACCTCAACTAGCCCGTAACCCTGCACACTATGCTCCAGATACTCAATTAGTGTGAATAAGGCCAATGTTATTGCTTCTTTAATCAGAACAACAGTTTTCAGCTGTGCTAACATAATTGCAAAAGGGTTTTCTAATAATCAATTAGCCTTTTAAAATGATAAACTTAGATTAGCTAACAGGTGCCAATTGGAGCACAGGAGTGATGGTTGCTGATAATGGGCCTCTGTACACCTATGTAGATATTTCATTAAAACATCTGCAGTTTCCAGCTATAATTGTTATTTACAACATTATCAATGTCTACACTATATTTCTGATCAATTTGATGTTATTTTAATGGACGAAAAATTAGCTTTTCTTTCAAAAACAAGGACATTTCTAAGTGACCCCAAACTTTTTAACAGTAGTTTATGCAATTAAGGTATTTCTGTTTTGTATTTTTAACACATTTGCAAAAATGTCTAAACTTGTTTTTGCTTTGTCATTATGGGGTATTGTGTGTAGATTGAGGATTTGTTTTTATTTAATCCATTTAAGAATAAGGCTGTAACGTAACAATATGGAAAAAGTCAAGGGGTCTGAATACTTTCCGAATGCACTCTCTTTGGATTTAACAACCTCAATTGCTGTATTCAAAAAGGTTAACTCACCAATTACTGTACCTTAGTCTGAATTTGAGCAAGGTTTACTTGTTAATGAGATGCAGATCAAATTAAGGTGCCTATGTTCATTGCAAGACTCAAGGAACTGTGGCCACTGTGACTTCCTGTCACAGAATGGGGCCGTGGACGTCTCAACACCGGGCTTGAGCTGAGCTGACTGAAGCAATTGCCAAGGTGTCCATGACTCCTGGCTCGGTTGCCATGAGTGAACCAGTTAGTTCTGCTCAGACCTGAGAGTGAATAAAGGGAAGGATGAATGGAGTTTGAAGGAAAGAGTGTTTGGGTATCTGTGAGAGAGAGAGCAAGTTAGAGAGGAAGTGTGACAGCGTGCAAGAAGGGAAGAGAACACAAATCATCATGTAAAATATTACTGGAGTCACACAGAACGAGAGAGACAGAAGAAAAATTGAAGAGAAGAACCATCTAGAAACCTGGAAGTGTTGTTAAAACATGTTATTAATAAACCGTGTTAACCATCTCCAACCTCAGCCATTTACGCCCCCTCAACTCCCTGAAATAGTCTCAGGGCTCTTCTAGATAAGGCCAATACAATCATCTCAAGCACTATTTTACTGTGAACAAATGATAGGATAATTATAATATCTTATAATTATAATATCTTAGGCATATGTACACTGAGTGTACAAAACATTAAGAACACTGTCCCAATATTGAGTTGCACCCCCCTTTTTGGCCTCGGACCAGCCTCAATTAATTGGGGCATGGGCCATTCTTCATATACACGAGAAAATGTTGAGCGCGAAAAAACCCAGCAGTGTTGCAGTTAGTGACACAAACCCGTGCGCCTGTCACTTACTACCATACACCATTCAAAGGCCCACATACACAATCCATGTCTCAACACTTAAAAATCCTTCGTTAACCTGTCTCCTCCCCTTCTGTGTAGATGAAGTGGATTTAAGTGACATCAATAAGAGATCAGTGTATATATTCTGAGTGTGTTATAGTTCAACTATCTCTAATGTACATATTTGAGAACCAGTACAATTCCAAGCACAGGGAACTTACATTAGAAAGAGTACAGTATTACACAATCTCTAATGCATGATGCTTTTGATCCACAGCCCAGAGACCATAGGTGTTAAAGGGTGGCTAAACGTCCTAATTTGGCCTCGTTTTAGATTTGGTTCATTGATAAGAAATGCTAGCAGCCATGAGTGAAGTAAAATGTGAGGTGGGAAGAGTTCAAAAAACGATTTAGCCCATTAGCTGCAGCCGGTTGGGTGTGCGATCATGGCAAAGTTGGTTTCTCCGGGGCTAGTTAATAAATGACACAATGTAAATAAGACCATTTTAATGTTGCACACCTTTCGGTTCTCATTAAATGCTTTCACAATTTGTTAATGAATTTTTACAATGTGTAGTTGGTTTTGAGGTTAAGTCATTGAAAATTGGAGCTATTGGAATTGTAACATATTGTCCCATTTACATTGTGTAATTTACCGGCAGTCCCTAACTAGCCTCATAGGGATATCCAAAGCCAACCTAAACTTACCACAGACATTACAATTGGGTCGCATGCAGCTGTACTCCGAATTGATGATTACTTGTTTACTGCCAGCTGTGGGCAGGATTGAAACTAGCCCAAACTACATTTACGTTGTGATGTAGTCACGACCACACAAAACTCTGTTTTGGATGAGACTGACTTTATGACCAAAATTATTCTAATTACACTTTCTAGTCAATTTTGACAGTAGAATAAATGTTGGACTCATATCGGTGTCACATGATATCCATGATAGGTTGGGTCATGGGAATTGTTGCTGTTTGTAATATGCTTGGCCTAACACATTTTTCGCCTCATGACTATTTATGGAGTCATGCCGCCACCTTGTTGTATACAGTATATGCATTTTCGGTCACTGAGGCATCAGCGACTGCCATTAGAAGACAGTGGCAGATGCAGTGTCCTCAGGTCCCTCATCAATTGACAAGGTTGCTGTGAACTGAATTCTCCAAGAAGCACAATATGAAAGGAAATTTCCTCAAAAGTGGGCCAGGAATCATTATCTTTGTCGTCATCCATGGTTGTCAGTGACAACCTTTAATATGCAAATATTTCTGTTTATTCTTCTATGAAATGATTACTCAGGCTTGCAGATGTTCTCACTGGATTTCAGGTTGGCTGTTTGGGGTTTGTTATAGGCCTTGGTTTTTCTGTTTATATTTAGAGGTTGACGTTAGCGTGTTGGGCACACTAAATGGTGTCACTTCATTGTCAGTATGTGTTACACCTGTGGTGACTTGTCATCTCGCTGGCACAGGTGATATTTAAGAGCGGCTGGCCCAGTGCTCCAGTTGGCTTGAGAGATGGGGAGGGTTAACACCTTTAGTTGGCTCCCCCCTTTGATAAAAAACAAAAAATCCTTCTTCCCTGTTTTTGTTCCACCTTTTGATTTGCTTCCTGTCTTTAAGAATGGTATGGGTTTTCATTTTGTTTGCATCTTCTTGGGCAAATTTAGTGGGAGCTCATGGTGGGTGTCTTTTCGGTCTCAGTTGTTGTTGCTCGTCAACTTTCAGTGGACACCCCCATGAATGTCTTTGAGGACCTATCCTAGACCCCCACCTGTTTTGTTTCGGTTCTTAATGACTCTTTGTTGTTTCCCCTACTGTTTGAGCAACAATTTATGGTTTCTTGCTAGGGAACCTAACAAAATAGGGGCTCGTCCAGGATTTTGTTTCCCTGCAATATGGTAGTTGCTCTAATCAGATATTTGAGTGTTCTAAAGACACTTGTGGTAGTTTCTCACAGACATCCATCCAGACTACCTCAGAAAAGTTTGATCTTGGTCGGAACAGCCCGCTTATATCACCTTTCAACAAAAAGGAGGTGGATGTACATTTTACTCTGTTTAAACGGATTGCCACATCCCTAAAATCGAGTTTTCTTGTGGGAGAAGCTCAAAGTGTATGCCCCTTTATCTCTTGACCAGAGCTCAGATTGACACTGTTAAAACTGCTATTGTTCAGTTTACGAGTTGGTCCCAGAGGCATACAGACAACAGTCCCGTAAATTGTGAAAGACCAAATCATAAAGCCATGTTGAATTCGCAAGGGAACTAGCATGTATTTCATTGTGGTGTGGTTCTCAAGCGGTCAAGGACCTTCAGGATTCAAAGACACTCACACTTCTCGAGCACTATTGCCTTCACAAAAGGGTTGCTACCTACATGTTATGAGTACAATAATCTTACTCTTGAGAAAGCTGCAGTCCTTTTTTATTTATTTTTTATTTCACCTTTATTTAACCAGGTAGGCTAGTTGAGAACAAGTTCTCATTTGCAACTGCGACCTGGCCAAGATAAAGCATAGCAGTGTGAACAGACAACACAGAGTTACACATGGAATAAACTATTAACAAGTCAATAACACAATAGAAAAAAAAAATGGGCAGTCTATATACAATGTGTGCAAAAGGCATGAGGAGGTAGGCGAATAATACAATTTTGCAGATTAACACTGGAGTGATAAGTGATCAGATGGTCATGTACAGGTAGATATATTGGTGTGCAAAAGAGCAGAAAAATAAATAAATAAAAACAGTATAAAAACAGTATGGGAATGAGGTAGGTGAAAATGGGTGGGCTATTTTCCTATAGACTATGTACAGCTGCAGCGATCGGTTAGCTGCTCGGATAGCTGATGTTTGAAGTTGGTGAGGGAGATAAAAGTCTCCAACTTCAGCGATTTTTGCAATTCGTTCCAGTCACAGGCAGCAGAGTACTGGAACGAAAGGCGGCCAAATGATGTGTTGGCTTTAGGGATGATCAGTGAGATACACCTGCTGGAGCGCGTGCTACGGATGGGTGTTGCCATCGTGACCAGTGAACTGAGATAAGGCGGAGCTTTACCTAGCATGGACTTGTAGATGACCTGGAGCCAGTGGGTCTGGCGACGAATATGTAGTGAGGGCCAGCCGACTAGAGCATACAAGTCGCAGTGGTGGGTGGTATAAGGTGCTTTAGTGACAAAACGGATGGCACTGTGATAGACTGCATCCAGTTTGCTGAGTAGAGTGTTGGAAGCCATTTTGTAGATGACATCGCCGAAGTCGAGGATCGGTAGGATAGTCAGTTTTACTAGGGTAAGCTTGGCAGCGTGAGTGAAGGAGGCTTTGTTGCGGAATAGAAAGCCGACTCTTGCAACTTCATCCTTGCAGATGAGGTTGCAAATTTCAGTCTTTTCCCCCAGTGACCAAAGACAAGGATTGTCAGAAAACATTATTTTTTTGATCCCCCCAAGTATCTTTTCTCACGGCAGTAATGACGCACATCGTCTCTGTGTCCTAAGTTGAAACAGAAAAAATACATGTATTCTTGTGGAAGCCCTTCAGCCCATCAAGTGTGTGGATAGGACTGGTGTATCTCCTAAACAAGATGTTGAATCAGATCCTTTGTTTCAATGTCTGAAGAGTGGCGATGCAGTTAAGCAGCCAGTGAAGACACTGGGGCAGCCAGCCACTTCTTCCTTAATTTTGGAGGGTGTTCAGCTTTTGTTCTGACACTTCAGAAACTGGTTACAGTGTATTAGTACAAGGTTTGGAGATGGGTTGCCTGTATAATGTGGAATTCAAGTCTGATCTTGTTTCTGGTTCCATTGTCATTGGGGTGAGGCCTAGCCTACCAGTGGACGGGGTCTAATTCATTTTGGGAAACGATTTGCCTGGAGGGAAGGTTGCGCCATATCCTGTTCTTTGTAAGCAACACAGAGTGGAGTAACCTAATGGATTATCAGAAACGTACCCTAGAGTGTTCTCAGCATGTGCCATTACACATGCTATGTCTAAGAAAGTTGTTGGGGCAAGTCGAGTGTTGAGGAGGATGTCAGAGGTCCTACCATGTTCGATCTGTCCGAGACGTTTATGTGTGATCCTGATTTCGGTAAAACCTCCTGAGCAAGTTTGTAGAACCACTGAAGGAAGAGCGTAAATAGGAGATGGCATTCCTACGCCACTTCTGGAAAGACGATTGTCCTAGTGTATCTCAAATTGTTGTTCAAGTTACCCTTCTACAAGAGATACTGAGGTTGGTTCACAATGGTAGGATGTCAGGCCATCTTAAACCGAGTCAAGCTGCACCTGTTGCACTTTTTGCAGCCTCGTCCTGCTTTTGATGAACCTTTCAGCAGGGTTCTGGTGGACTGTGCCCAAAGAAAATACTGCTAACTAGTTTCTCTTAACCATCATGTGCGCTGCCACTTGTTTCCCTGAGGCCATTCCACTGAGGAAAATTACGGCTCCCAGTATTCTTAAGGCCTAGGTGACATTCTTTTCAATGTTTGTACATCCACAGGTAGTGCAATCGGACCAAGGTTTGAATATCATGTCAAAGGTCCACTTCCAGCAAGTGTTACAGCAGTTGGGTGTTACCCGTTGCTCCTCAAGTGCCTACCACACAGTCTCAAGTTGTTCTGAAGTCCATGTTGAGAGCTTACCGCATTGAGTTAGAGAAAGACTAGGATGTGCATTTTGCAGTGAGGAGGTTGTTCGGGAATCTCTTGGTTTCAGTCAGTCAGAATTAGCTTTTGTCTGTACATCATGTCAGAGACCCATTGAGCTTGCTGAGAGAGGGGTTGTTTCAGGACAACGGCCAACAAAAACAAATCTGTTGGAGCGTGTTAGCGCTTTTCAATATAAATCGCACCGTGCCTGTGAGTTTGCCAGTGGGATTCTGGAGAAGGCACAAACAGAAATAAACATTTGGGACGATTAAAAGGCCCAAGCTGCACGTTTGACGTGGCTGACGAAGTCCTGGTTTTGTTGCATGTTCTGGGGTCACTGTTGCAAGATGGCTTTCCAAACCGTTACACCATAGTGAAAAAAATCAGTAATGTGGATTACGTCATCGCCACTCCAGAGCTCAGGGGAAAAAAAACCTGACTGTGTCGTGTCAACATGTTGAAACCATACTTTTCCCACTACGATCGGGCCGAAACCGGTCGTAATCTTCTGCCTGTGGCCACTGCTGTCACCGTTGACTATAGTCTTCCTCAAGAGCACAAAGAAATGCCAATATATCCTATGCCTGTGTGCCGGCTGAGTAACTCAGAGATTCTTGAAACCCTTGATGTCTTTTTGTCACACTTGTCTCTGGAGGACATTGTTGCACTTATTTTGGAATGTCTGGGTTTATTCTCGGATGTACCAACTCAGACAAATGTACTAGAACATGACATTGATGTTCGGGACACTTCCCCAATCAAACAACATGCCTATCAAGTGAATCCTGAAAAGAGAGAACTCCACATTCAGGTGGAGTTCATGCTTGAGCACGGCATTGCACATTGTGGTAATAGTCTGTGGAGCTCGCCCTGTACATTAACTCTAGTGACTCCCCATCCCACATGAGGGAGCGTAATCATCGACTGACACTAATTAGCATAACGCAACTGACATAAATATTCCAAGAAAATATTCCTATTCATGAAAATCACAAGTGAAATATATGGAGACACAGCTTATCCTTTTGTTAATGACACTGTCATCTCAGATTTTCAAAATATGCTTTACAGGCAAAGCTAGACAAGCATTTGTGTAAGTTTATCGGTAGCCTAGCATAGCATTTTGTCCAGCTAGCAGCTAGGTAACTTGGTCACGGAAATCAGAAAAGCAATCAAATTAAATAATTTACCTTTGATGAGCTTCGGATGTTTTCACTCACGAGACTCCCAGTTAGATAGCCAATGTTCCTTTTTTCAAAAATGTTATTTTTATAGGCGAAATAGCTTTGTTTGATCTTCACATTCGGCTGAGAAATCGCCCAGAAATTGCAGTCACGAAAACGCAGAAAAGTATTCCAAATTAGCTCCATACTATTGACAGAAACATGGAAAACGTTGTTTATAATCAATCCTCAAGGTGTTTTTCAAATATCTATTCGATAATATATTCACCGGGACGATTGGAATAATGGCTACCTCTGTATTTTACGCGAGAATCACTCTGAGAGCATTAGGTGACCACTTGCGCAATGTAGCCGCTTACGGGTATTCTTCAACATAAATGCGTAAAACTACGTCACAATGCTGTAGACACCTTGGGGAATATGGAGAAAAAGTAATCTGATTGATAGCCCATTCACTGCTCAATAGGGACGCATTGGAACGCAGCGCTTTCAAAACATGAGGCACTTCCGGATTGGATTTTTCTCAGGCTTTCGCCTGCAATATCAGATCTGTTATACTCACAGACAATATTTTTACAGTTTTGGAAACTTTAGAGTGCTTTCTTCTAAGCTGTCAATTATATGCATATTATAGCATCTTGTCCTGACAAAATATCCCGTACGGGAACATTATTTTTCTAAAAATGAAAATACTGCCCCCTAGTCACAAAAGGTTAATACCTAAGGTGGATGGGTCTCTGCGGTTTTGTTTCTGATTTTCGCTAACTCAATACCGTTACTAAGTCAGACTCTTACCCTTTGCCCAGGATTGACGATTGTGTGGACTGTATGGCCCTGCTAAGTACATTAGCAAGTTGGATCTGCTGAAGGGATATTGGCAGGTCCATTTAACTGAGAGCGCCAAAGAGTTGTTTCCTTTTGTTTCTCCTGATGGTTTGTTTCCCTACCTTCGTCTCTCCTGTTCAGGTTTCAAAATACTGGGACCCTTTTGGTTTCTACACTGGTGCTCACAGCTCCGGGATTCCATTGTCCATTTGCTTTGTACACCAATGCCAGCGATGTAGGAGCAGGGGCTGTGTTCCTGTAGATAGACGATAAGGGGTACTTTTCAAAAACACTACTCAACTATCGAGAAGGAGACGGTCGCTTTGGTATTATTATTGTAGAATAATAGTGAAGACATCAAAACTATGAAATAAAACATGGAATGATGAAACAAACCAAAACAAGTGTTAAAGAAATCAAAATATATTTAATATTTGAGATTCCTCAAATAGCCAACCTTTGCCTTGATGACAGCTATGTACAGTCTTGGCATTCTGTCAACCAGCTTCATGAGGTAGTCACCTGGGATGCATTTCAAATACAGGTGTGCATTATTAAAAGTTAATTTGTGGAAATTATTTCCTTATTCATGTGTTTGAGCCAATCAGTTGTCATGTGACAAGGTAGGGGTGGTATACAGAAGATAGCCCTATTTGGTAAAAGACCAAGTCCATATTATGGCAAGAACAGCTCAGATAAGCAAAGACAAACGACAGTCCATCATTACTTTAAGACATGGTCAGTCAATTTGAAAAATGTCAAGAACTTTACAGTACAGTCACAAAAACCCTCAAGCGCTACGATGAAACTGGCTCTGAATGGGACCGCTGCAGGAAAGGAAGTCCCAGAGTTATCTATGCAGAGGATAAGTTCATTAGAGTTAACTGCACCTCAGATTGCAGCCCAAATAAATGCTTCACAGTGTTCAAGTAACAGACACATCTCAACATCAACTGTTCATAGGAGACTGTGTGAATCAGGCCTTCATGGTCGATTTCCTGCAAAGTAACCACTACTAAATGACACCAGTAATAAGAAGAGACATGCGTGGGCCAAGAAACATGACCGATGGAAGTCTGTCCTTTTGGTCTAATGAGTCCAAATTTTAGATTTTTGTTTCCAACTGCTGTGTCTTTGTGAGATGCAGAGTAGGTGAATGAATGATTTCCGCATGTGTGGTACCCACCGTGAAGCATGGAGGAGGAGGTGTGATAGTGTGGGAGTGCTTTCCTGGTGACTTATTTAGAATTCAAGGCACACTTAACCAGCATGACTACCACATCATACTGCAGGGAAACACCATCCCACCTGGTTTGTGCTTAATGGGACTATCATTTGTTTTTCAACAGGACAATGACCCATCACACATCCAGGCTGTGTAAGGGCTATTTGACCAAGAAGAAGAGTGATGATGCTGCATCAGATGACCTGGCCTCCACAATCACACCCCCTCAACCCAAGTGAGAATTTGGGATGAGTTGGACCGCATAGTGAAGGAGAAGCAGCCAACAAGTGCTCAGCATATGTGAGAACTCCTTCAAGACTGTTGAAAATGCATTGCTCATGAAGCTGGTTGAGAGAATGCCAAGAGTGTGCAAAGCTGTCATCAAGGCAAAGGGTGGCTACTTTGAAGAATCCCAATATAAATTATTGATTGTTTAACACACTTTTGGTTACGTCATGATTCCATGTGTTATTTCATAGTTTTGATGTCTTCACTATTATTATACAATGTAGAAAATAGTCCCAAAAAGAACTTTAAAAAACTTGAATGAGTAGGTGTGTCCAAAATTTTGTCTGGTATTGTATTTGTTGTGTTGAGGGGAAGGTGTTACAGGCCTTGTTCTTTCATTTATATTTAGAGGTTGGACTTTAGCATGTTGGGTGCATCAATTGGTATCACCTCGTTAGTCAGTGTGTGTTACACCTGTGCTGGTTTTTCATCTCTTTGGACAGAAAGTGTTTCACCTGTGGCTGGTCCAGTGCTCCAGTTGCCTCATGAGATGTGGAGGGTTAACACCTTTAGATGGCTCTCTGTATTTTGATTTCTAAATAAACACATTTTATCTGATCTTCCCTGTTTGTTTTTTACTCCACCCTTTTGGTTTGCTTCCTGTCTTTAAGCTTGGTGTGGGTTTTAATTGTGTTTGCCTCTTCTTGGGACTCATTTTGTGGGCACTCATGGTGGGTGTCTTTTCGGTCCCAGTTGTTGCTTGTCAACTTTCAGGGAACAACCCCATGAGTGTCTCTGAACCCCTCCTAGAACCCCACCTCTTTTGGTTGTTGTTAGTGACTGTTACTTCCCCTTTCTGTTTGAGCCTTTATTTTTAGTTTCTTGCTGGGGAATGTTTGATGCTCCATCCTGTTAGGTTCTAATTCTCAGAGTAAAAAACTCAATGGACACTATGAAAGCTTTAACCAAGTTTATTCTCCCAGAGGGTCAATACAGCTGCATCAGACAAAACATGTTTCCACCATCACAAGTATATATACTCCAATTTAGATGCACTCCTCCTTCTCTCCAACCCTTACATCTTTTAGGGTTTGACGGGAAGACGAAGTGATGTGGTAATAACTGTTCCTTCTCCCTTAAGGAGGCCTGCCCTGACCTCAACCGCCTTGATGCCTAATCCAAAGCTCTCCACCCGTATCACCTATAGCAATCATGTGACTGCCTCCCCTCTACTCAGTACATTCGAAAGCCATCTGGCTCCTACAGATAACCATTAACTTCTGATGTGAAAACCAGTCTCTATCACTCCTCATATACTAAAGTATTACTCCTGATGTATCATGTCTCTAATATAACAAGGTTCCAAGTTTAACCCAGAATCTATCAATCCAGTACCTCACAAAAGGGTATGATTTCACAAACTTGGTCAGTCTTAGGTTGGCAGTGTCACCCAATTCTTCTCAGATTGATTTAGCCTATTCCTTTCTCAGTCAATAAGGGATTATCTTGTTTTCTGCTTCATGCAGTTTCTGCCTAAGCAGACATCACGTAGTTTAAGCTCTTGTGCAAGTTATTGTGTGTGTATCATAATATCATCATGCAGCCATGAGCCTGAGGGAGTAGGAACACTTCATGAAAATAACTGCTATAGAAGCTCAATTCACCCCAGCTACTGTACTGCCACTGTACCACTGTGTAACAGTGCAACAGATGTTTTTATTGCACAACCCCCCTATCACAATTGTCTCACTATAACTAATATGCAAAGATGGTTAGACGCCTCTTGTATCTAGTCCCCCTCTCAACACAAATAGCATGAACTGTCAGTCAGCAATCACTCTAGCCGCCTCTTGTTTTAGGACTTATCAGCCAAAGTTGCATGTGTAAGCCTACTGAACCGTACGTCAGTTCATTTCTAAAGCTATTCCCTCTCACTTTTTAACATAGTGTAACCCTGTTAAACTACCTCAGGATACTGTACAGTATATTCCACCAGGCACGTAACTTGACCAATATTAGGCAACAGGCCAATTTGACCCCCCTCTCCCATAATATACCATGATGAGTTTGATTGGGGGGAAAATCGCCACTGTTAAGCGCCAGGCAGCTACTGGCTTTATGTTGCTTTGCACCACAGTGACTAATTTCCTCATTTTATGATTGCATCCCCCCGCCGCCAAATACGCTTTTGATCCCCAGAGGCCGTCTGCCCTAAACGCACAATTTCTCCTCTTTCCCTTTTCAGCAGTCTGTGATGTATTGCTTCAGTCTGCAGTAACAGTTCAGCAGCGCGCACTACGTGTTCTGTCGTATTGGGGATAATATCAATATTTTCTGGAACGGTTCAAAACCGACTCAGGGACAGTTAGAGAGCCAAAATTCATACAACCACTTGTTTAAGGAATTTGATTCCTATATGTTCATCAACCAATTCAATTAAAACACTCTGCCCATTTCTAAGAATTTGTAAGATAATTATTTGCATAAAATGGACAGAGACCAGTCTCAAAATCAATCAATAGCGTTTATTCTCGAGAGTACTCATCATAATACAATGTACATTGGTTTATATCACATTTCGTCATAGAGTTTGGAATGCTGCTCCTCCTTCTCTCTGATGATAGCTCCATTCGTTTCTAGCAAGGAACAGACAGTCCTTCTAATTCTGGACAAAAACTACACACACACACATTACATTCAGTCATATGTTTATAATAAGATTCATACATCCATACAGTAACATAGTAGTATTCTGTTTAGTCATAGTTCTGATTTAAATGTATACATAATTTAGTCATTATTCATAAAAATCCCTTAACACCACTGTACATCAAACAATGTTAAAATGCAATGAGGCTGACGCAAAAAACGAGAATATTTAGCTTAAATGTTGATAAACTATTATTTCTTAACATAAGTGCAGCAATGCGCACATGACAGTAGGATACGCGCAAATGTTCCAAAATGCCATTAGCAGAAACACACCTTCCTAATAAACAGCACACCACACATGCAAGCAGTGTATTGTGAGAGAGATGAAGTCATCTGTTCAAAATTTAAAAAGAGGGGAGATCTAAAGATGCAATGACTAGCATGGGTTGCTTATATGACTAGGATTGTGTCTTTGGCTGCTGGACAATGAAATAAAGTTGATTTGAAAACCAATAGAACATGAGAGAAATGCTGGTTTCAATGGCATAAGGAAGTGTTATTTCTATGATCTGTTTTTGGCTAGGCTACTTTGAATCGAGATAAGATGTGCCTCCAGGTTTTAAACGTTATGGTCAAGCAGTTTCAAAATGCTGACTGCCTCCCCTCAGATTGCAAGGTGAGTGATACGCGGTGCACAAAAGGGCACTGGCCTTTCTCTCTTTGTGGACATTCATGTTAATTACCTTATACACTGCGTGTACAAAACATTAAGGACACCTGCTCTTTCCATGGCATAGACTGACCGGGTGAATCCAGGTGAAAGTTTTGATCCCTTATCGATATCACTTGTTGAACCCACTTCAATAAGTCTAGATGAAGGGGCGGAGACAGGTTAAAGAAGGATTTTATCACCCGAATTGTCTTTTAAGGCATAGATTGTGTACGTGTGCCATTCAGAGGGTGAATGGGCAAGACAAAATATTGAAGTGCCTCTGAACCAGGTATGATAGTAGGAGCCAGGCTTTGTGTCAAGAATTGCAATGCTGCTGGGTTTGTCATGCCCAACAGTTTCACATGTGTATAAAGAATGGTCCACCACCCAAAGAGCATGGGCCAGCATCCCTGTGGAAAACTCCCGTCACCTTGTGGAATCCATGCCCCAACGAATTGAGGCTGTTCTGACGCCAAAAGAGGGTGCAACTCAATATCATGAAGGAGTTCTAAATGTTTTGTACACTCAGTATATGTGTCAAACATAACTGGCCTTTTGTCCGGTGTTTATGTAATTAAAAGTCTCATTAAAGTTTGTCTACATGTTCTGGTGCCTCCCTCAGGTCAGCATCAGTGTGGGCATTTCACCTGGGCTACACTAATTATTTATGTACAGGGAATTCCTAAAGGAAACACCAACATAAAGTGTCGTAATAAGGCTCGGGCTGCCAGAACAGCTTCAATGCACCTTGGCATAGATTCAACAAGTGTCTGGAACTCTTGGAGGGATACGACACCATTCTTCCATCAGAAATTCCATTATTTGATGGTAGTGAAAAACGCTGTATCAGGGTCCGCTCCAGAATCTCCCATAAGTGTTCAATTGGGTTGAGATCTGGTGACACACAAATACACACACTTTAAACCCCCTATGCTCCTTTGAAATACCACTGTCAAAGTCACTGAGATCTTTTCTTCTAGCAATGGTAGCCAAAATAATGGGAAACTGGACATTTATATACTGTACATGACCCTAAGCATGATGGGATATTATTTGTTCAATTAACTCAGGAACCCCTGCTATGTGGAAGTACCAGCTTTCAATATTACTCGTATCCCTCATTTACTCAAGTGTTTCCTTTATTTTGTCGGTTACCTGTACATCGAATGTAGTCCCATGTTGGCAGTTCAAAACATAAAAATAAACAAAGCATTTTAATTTGGAACAGTTCATCTTCAGTTTGGGACAGTTGAAATTGCACTTAAGGAGAATTTTGGGACAGTGATGAAAAAAGGTTTGTGTCGACCACTGGCGTAGCTATATTCACGAGCGCTCCAATGTACAAATGTTTTGAAAGTTTAAAAAAATGAATACAGGTTCATTAACATTTCATAAATGCATTCCTGTGTTGTGTAACTAGCAAACTATTGGTGGTAAGATAATCATAACCATCAGTGATAATGTCATCAGTGCCCTGTTTGTGTGTGACTGACCAGTAACTTTGAGGGGCCAGTAGCTGATCTATGCTGCTATGCACATCAATGGGGCTCTGACAAAGACCTCACCTCTTGCCTGCTCACCAACTGTCGTCGAATTAGGTAGGTTTAGTCTGACTTGTTCAAACGTCAACATAGTATATGTTTTGTGTGTCAGATATTACCTATCATAATTGCCATTGGAAATATAACAGTGACTATATGTTCAGAGAAACATGGATCTAACACATGACGAATGGCAAGATGATGTGATGAAGTCTAGACTGACAGACAGGCTTGATACTGATGTATCTGAATAGAGAGACCTGGCACTCATTTTCAACATTTTACCAGACTATTTTTACTTGTATTGTTTTTTAAAATTATTGTTGAAAAGATTTAGTATCAGTTAATATGGGGATGGAGAAACCCTGCACATTCTGCACCAAGATCAGGGAACTCTTGTTGCAGACAGGGACACCACACAGGAAGGTATGTTTGTCAAGGTAGTCCAATTGACACTAGACAAAATGCAGATAGGCACAGTATCTGTATCAGCAGGGAATGAGAATGAAAGGTGCACATTGTTAAATTGACACTGGTTCTATGGTATTATGTAAAGGGTTGTTTATTTTACATGGACCTGTTACTACATTCGACAGTTATCAAAACCCTAGTTTAGAATATCTACATAAATTAAGCCATTATATTTTTCTCATATCTGCCTGTAGTTATTGTAATCAACCTGCAAGAGGTTTGTTTGTTGTGATTGATTGAGGGGAACCAGCTGTGGGCAAGGTTCTGAAAGATGGTTGTGTCATGGTGGTGGCAAGGACACGCTCAAATCAAATGTTATTTGTCACATGCACCGATAACAACAGGTGTAGACCTTAGTGTAATGCTTACTTACAAGCCCTTAACCAACAATGCAGTTCTAAGAAAATAAGTGTTAAGTAAAAAATTTAAATAACAAATAATTAAAGAGCAGCATTAAAATAACAGTAGCAAAGCTATATACAGTATATGGGATACCGGTACAGAGTCAATGTGCTGGGGCACAGGCTCAACAGGGGAATTGATGTCAGTTATACAGCGCCATATTTTCCTAATGAAACCCAGAGGGTTTCGTTTTTCTTGGAATAGAAACACCATCATTTTATTCAAATTAATAAAGCTAAATTTCTTAAAATCAATCCCATATGCTATGTTCTTACGAAAAAAAGGTTTGAAATTCTCTAGTACAGCCAATATTAAATACTGTCAAATGCTTCTCAAATATGCCCTCTACTGGTCAAACCAGCACTAACTTAAATTGCATTAATGGCAACAAAGGCTGACACTTAACGTGCGGCAGCTCGCAGGGTGTGCTGCTATATGACACAACTTTTACAGGAAGAACCACTATACATGTAGGTAGAGTTAAAGTGACTATGCATAGATAATAAACAAAGAGTAGCAGTAGTGTAAAAGAGGAGGGGGGGGGGGGGGTGAACAATCCAAATCGTCTGGGTAGCCATTTGATTAGCTGTTCAGGAGTCTTATGGCTTGGGGTAGAATTATGCGATTTTTGTTGTTTTGAATTTGGCGCCCTGCACTTTCACTGGCTGTTGGCGAGGTGGGACGCCACATATCCATATCCCAGAAGCCTTTTGGACCTAGACTTGGCGCTCCAGTTCCGCTTGCCGCACGGTAGCAGAGAGAGCAGTCTGTAGCTGTGTTCGAATACTCATACTAACCGCACTAACCATACTATTTGTGACATATATTGAGTATGTAGTATGCTTATTGGTTATAGCATGGATAGAGTTGGTATGCCAAAAGTTCCTGGATGTCGTACTACATTTGCCAAAATACGAAGTATACACGCAGTAGACACTATTTCTGTACTCTTAGGGCCCATAATGCAATTCTTCGGGAAATGGGCGTGGCTTTACAACGTTTTCAGATTTTGAAGAAAATCGTAGAAAATATGTAGCGGATACAAATTAATTTATTTAACTAATTATGTCAAATGTGAAAAAGTTGAGCAATGTAATGAAGTAATAACTTTTCAAATGATTTACACTACACGTTATGTTGGTTGGCAAGGCTAACTTTATGAACCACATAGCATATCATTACTGCACTAGGTACTTCCGGTATGTTAGCTAGCTAACTCGTTAGACTCCCTCCATCTACCTAAGGACGTCAGAGTACAAACATCGGTTAACCACCAAACTGAGGATCTAAATTTAACCTTGCGTAATAGCCTAGATGCAGTCCCACCCTTAAAAACAAACAACATTTGTAACAAGAAATTAGCTCCCTGGTGTACAGAAAACACCAGAGCCCTAAAGCAAGCTTTTCAGAATTCATCGTTGCTGAAGTGAAGCACATCCTCTCTTGAGTTAGCTTTGCGACAGTATCAAAAATACATTATGTTTTTTGTAAATTGAAATTTACAAAGCTACAAAGCGAAGCAGATGAGAAAATGTATCCTAAGGTGTGTGACTTACTTGATATTTACTTGACAGTAACACGTGGGCATAAACCATACATGGGTGGCTGTGTAATGGGTCTTTTGTATAAAAATGAAATGTTCGGATTTGGCTTAATCACAACACAGTGTACAGAGTAAAACCTCACTTGACATTTCTGGTTTATAGATTTTCGTAAACACTGACTGGACTATACACTTATTTGCATCTCTAATTAGATCATGTTTTATGCAAAAACATAGCTTACACTCACTAAACATAGTATAACTTCATATCTACTGCTACAGTGTATGTGTGAACCAAACAATCCCTTATTTAGTTATGTGGAAGGGATTCAGAGCCCCAGCTGTTGGTGACGAAATATGTAATGAAGTCAAGGAGGAACATGACTTAACACTATAAACACAGAAGTGCACCCATACACACAGAAGTGCACCCATTCACATCATAGACACCCATAGATACATCAACCCCAGCAAGTTCAAGTAGTTAACGAGTGAACCACTATCCATGTTCCTGAAAGCTAGGAGAGAATATAATTTCACCCCTGTCCATGGTGCTGAACGATATGAGCCCGTTTAATTTCCCCTCCCACTGTACTGCCTACAACATCCCACCACTGCCAACATCCTAACCTCCTGTACTCTCAATCTTATTAGCTTTTTACAACTAACATCTTGCAGCTCCCATTGATTAATATGTATATGTCTCTGGAAGCTGAGGTGTCAGCCAGGTCACCCGTGATACAATATTCGACATCTGAGGACGTCAGGAGATGACATGGAAACTGGCCACTAGGGGCAACAGTGAGCGCTGTTACCTTCAAGTAGGTGTCGGTTTTGATGGGGGGGGGGGGAGTCATTGTGGACAGGGATGGTGGATGGGCGTAAGCATCTGCCTCTGATTACAAAGGTTGCAAATTCAAATCCAGTGATAGAAAGTTGGATTTGTGATTTTGGTTTAAAAACCTATCCCAAACCTTAACCCGTTCCTTAACCATTCGGAGTCCATGCCTAGCCTTAACCTTAAACACTTGGAAATTTGACGTTTGCAACTTCGATATTTGAGACGTGGATGAACGTCTAATTCTGATGTAAGACTGTGAGACAAAGTTGCAGCTGTAGCCTGTATATCATAAACCGGGGAACAGGGATGACATTGATTTTTATTGACAGGAGGGGGGCTCCTGTTCCATTTTAACCCGAGTAAAATGGCAATAACAAGCGCCACACAGATTCGGCTCCAATTAGTATGCATGGAATAGTGGAAAACAAGCAATAGATCAAAGGTAAAGAGCGCATTAATTTGGTAGTTAATCCCAGCGAGATGGGAGTGGAAGGAGACACGTGTTCATGCACACACACACACGTGGCCGTTGAGCACACATGGACGCACGCACACGCGCACGCACGCACGCAACTACACGCACACACATATACGCACGTATGTACACACACATACCTGCACACCCACTCGCATATACACACACACCTTGACAAGATTCACTACAAGTGAAATGCATCTAAATGTCAGCCTTGACTGGAGGGGAGCTCCTGTTTGATTCAACCTTGAATACCTTCAGTTTGTTGTTCGTTCCTTATATTTTGGTTGGAAGGTATGCAACAGTATTGGTTTTTTTGGGACAAGCGAGATAAATTGAATCTTGTTTAGTTCATCAGGTGCAAGTGAAATGTCTCCGAGACATAGACAGAACAATGCATCAGTATTTCAGGCCTAAGAAGCAGGTGTTGGTCAATAGCTGGCACGGCTACCTGCATTTGAGAATGGCACACACTACCTATGGAATAAGTAAGTTGCCACTCAAACTGGCATGGCTACTTGTCGCTTAACTGCATGATTTTTTTTTGTGACTGAGTCTGATTATCAGCAGGGCACACACAGGTTAATTAATACAAGATGTATTGATGCAATACTTTTCCATGTTAGTGCAGAGTGATACAGTGAGGGCTGACCCGTCAAAATAATGATTTGTACAACACGAACCAAACCCCTGAGATAATGAGATTGTCTCATGGTTTGCCATGACTCGTAGTTCAAAAATGTAACGTCAAGGGCACACATTTCATCTATTATATACATGCTGAACAAACATGTACACACACACACACGCACTAATGAGTCGCGAGGCACTGAAGTGGAGCGCACGCTCGGCTCCTCTCGTGTCTTTACGCTTCTCATTAACATTCGTCACTTGTCCATGATGCTGAAAGGATCTCCAGCGCACGGAGCGAAGACGAGCATTGTTCCAGTGCTTAAAGGAGGTATCTACGACTCGCAGGCGGACAGCGCAAGGAGGAGGACCGGAAGAGACGGTTAATTTACATTATAGCATTCCTTCACTGTTGGACCTGGAGCAGGAGCCCTCGTTTTCTATTAAAAAAAACACCTGCAGAAAATACTCACCAGTGCATTTTTCCCGACATCAAGTCGCCGATATGTGTCGGATCTAACATAGACTATTGTTGAGAAACAATGAATATCTCCATTCTTGGGTGGACGTGGGCACTTTTTTTCATGGAAATGCCTAAGTTTATGAATTTATCGGTTTTCGTTCTACCTGTTTTATGGGGTTTGGTGCTTGGTGGCTCTCAAAGTGTACAAATTGGTATGTATCAAGCAAATTCGTTCATTTGAAGGATAGCCTATATTTTTGGGACATATGTCCCGCAAGTAGGCTAGGGATTTTGCCAATGCATGATGAAAGCTGGTCATGCAAATTAAATCAAATACATCAACAATATAACATTTTGGAAAATGCTATACACAAGTATATTGAGATGTCCAATTGTTTCTATTACAGGTGGACTCTTTCCAAGGGGTGCTGATCAGGAATACAGTGCATTTCGGATAGGAATGGGTCTATTCGGCACACCCGAATTCAGATTGACGCCCCATATTGACAATCTGGAAGTAGCAAACAGTTTTGCCGTCACCAATTGTTGTAAGTAACAAATGTAGCCTATGTCAGGTCTCTTTACAAAGTTAACAATGAAATCAATTGTCATCCCCTTCAAATATACCAATGGAAAACACAGCAAAACTATCAATTGATGGATTCAATTATGCTACTTAGAAACGGTGCTTGGAACCACTCAATTAGCGCGTAATTTGTGAGTTTATTTAAATCGGTGAAACCACATCTGTTGTGGAAAGACATGGACAAGTAGGCTGTTTGTAAAATAATATCTTATGTGGATTAGCGTTCATCTTCTCTGTGTGAGAAATGACAAGGTAAAGTTGGTTTCCACAGTAACAGTAAGTCACAGTGATGCTCCATTGACACAGGCGCGCGTAATGTCTTGCATGACAAGTAGGCACTGGGAGTATCCATTGTAATTACGTATTTTAATCAAATTCAAGACAGTTCTATTATCTTTCGTCAAATATGGTATCCATTTGCAATAGCTTTTCATCTCTATGATAGACATGACCTAGGTTAAAATACATGCACGCCCGTTAATTGAAAATGAGTTTATTGTTCCACATATTTAATAGGCATTTATTAACCGTATTTAGTAAAGGAACTAATCTATATCAGGTAGCCTATGCATTACATGTAGTTCTGTG
>NC_060195.1:43275965-43333465 GCF_021184085.1 Oncorhynchus gorbuscha
TAGAGATGGCCCTCAGGATCTCGTCACAGTATCTCTATACATAAAAATTGTCATTGATAAAATTAAATTGTATTCAATGTCCGTAGCTTATGCCTGCCCATACCATAACCCCATCGCCACCATGGGGTACTCTGTTCACAATGTTGACATCAGCAAACCTCTTGCCCACACGACACGTGGTCTGTGGTTGTGAGTCTGGTTGGACGTACTTACAAATTCTATAAAACGACGTTGGTAGAGAAATTAACATTCAACTGGCAACAGCTCTGGTGGACATTCCTGCAGTCAGCATGCCAATTGCATGCTCCCTTAGAACTTGAAACATCTGTGGTATTGTATTGTCTGACAGAACTGCAGATTTTAGAGTGGCCTTTTATTGTCCCCAGCACCAGGTGCACCTGTGTAATGATCATGCTGTTTAATCAGCTTCTTGATAAGCCACACTTGTCAGGTGGATGGATTGTCTTGGAAAATGTGAAATGCTCACTAAAAGGGATGTAAACAAATTTGTGCACAAAACTAAAGAGAAATACACTTTTTGTGCGTATGGATCATTTATTGGAACTATTGTTTTAGTTCATGAAACATGGGACCTACACTTTACATGTTGCGTTTAGATCTTTGTTCAGTGTAGAAACACTTGAGAAAATGATGGCTACAAAGTATATTGAAAGCAGGTGCTTCCACACAGGTGTGGTTTCTGAGTTAATTAAGTAATTAACATCCCATCATGCTTAGGGTCATGTATTAGAAATGCTGGTCAGGTCATTATTTTGGCTACCATGGCTTCCAATTGGCTCATTCATCCCCTCTTCTCTCCTCTGTAACTATTCCCCAGGTCATTTCTGTATGTGAGAATGTGTTCTCAGTCCACTTACCTGGTAAAATAATAGTGACACAAAAATACCCCCATAGGATGACAATGCCCCCATCCACAAGCCACGAGTGGTCATTGAATGGTTTGATGAGCATGAAACCGATGTAAACCATATGCCATGGTCGGCTCAGTCTCCAGATCTCGAACCAATTGAACAAATTCTGGAGCTGCGCCTGCAACAGCGTTTTCCACCACCATCAACAAAACACCAAATGACTAAATTTCTTGTGGAAGAATGGGATTGCATCCCTCCAATAGAGTTCCAGACTCTTGTAGAATCTATGCCATGGTGTATTGAAGCTGTTCTGGGTTGTGGTGGCCCAATGACCTATTAAGACACTTTATGTTGGTGTTTCCTTTATTTTGGCAGTTACCTTGTTGCAATCATGTCATTTTAAATGTTCACTTATGATCAAATGCAAAAATCTGAATCATGCAGAAAGCATATTCCATGGTCAGTTTATTGTACAATCTTAATTAAATACATTTAAATGCCCTTTTATAGAAGACACTGTAAAATATTAAGTAGGCTAGGAAGTTGGGCGTTTCATAAATCGAGGATAGACAGCCCTCTGTGGATCTTAGCCTGCCCTGAATACTCTCCTTAACCTAGTGTGCAGTCGAAATGCCACCCTATTCCCAATGTAGTGCACTAGAACCCTATGGGCCCTGGCCAAAAGTAGTGCACTACATAGGGATAAGGGTGCCATTTGGCACACACATCTCCTTTTAATAATCCTCCATCCACACATACTGTAAGTGGGATTTCTTTTTAAAAACTACACAGAGCTGAAATATCAATTACACACTTGTTCAAAGACTTCACTTCTAGTCTAAGTCGTCTCCTCTTGTCTCATATCCCATTGCTTAGCCCGCTTACTGCTTCCGAGGCAGCGAGGTCAAGTCTATTCACGTTGATGTGCTCTATATGGAGTCACAGTGCATACACTGTATGTCACTTGTCCATCAAAGAAAGTTAGATTCGCGAAACAATAATGAGCTTGATGTTATTGCTTTCTTGCATTTGTGGGCTGCTGCTATATGTTCAACTAGTGAGAGGACTCAGCCGTGTTTCGTAATAACCTGTAGCTCAAGTTAAAGTCGCAGATCTCAAATCATCATCCCCTTCCCCATTCCTAACCTTAACTAGTATAGGTGGAAACAGAAAACGGACCATACTGTCGATCAGCGTCAACTTCACCCTCTTCCTCATTCAGCACAACGTCAACATGTCAAACTTATCCCCCAGGATGCGATCTTGATGTGTTCATTCAAATAAAGATGATCTTTAATCTGATCTAGGACCCGATTAAAAAAAAAAACACGCCTGGCTCCTACGCACGTCCAGTATCGCTCATCCTTTATCAAACTGTAGCTAGGCTTACGGTACACCAAGGGCACTGTAGCGACACCTATTTACTGTTCCACTCGAGACTCCGAAGGTAGAAGATGGAGCACAATTATGATTGTGTACCAGCCGTCCTTGAGATCTGAGACGTATCACCATTGTAATAAATAGCTACACTTCAGAACAGCATCTACGACACATTGTAAAAACAATGCTGGACTTATTGTCCTGCCTGGACCCAGTCGGCAAGACGGCACCAAACAAATCTAGTACCAGGTTAATATTGCCCACTTCACCTGATCGAATTCTGTCACATTTGGGCACAGAGGTACAAGTGTGGTGGACAGATCATAGCCCTATATTTATTTGAGTCCATTGGTAGATGTTTGTGTTCAGAGCCACTTACGGTGAGTGATATGTAATACAATGCATGCCTTAAGTGGGTTCAGTCATATAAATATATTCTATAGCTACGGGTTCAGCAACAGCATATTCATTATATGCATCATAATTCTCTGTCTGGTTTTACGCCTTGATATGCACTGGTCACCATTTAGCTCAGAATTTGTAAGATGCAGTGAAATCCTTAGTACTCCATTAAAAAGGTGTGGAAATGAAGGTCATAAATCAACATCCAGAGGGTGTCTTGTTATTTTTTAAATGTCATCTTTATTTAACTTGGCAAGTCAGTTAAGAATGAATTCTTATTTACAATGACAGCCTACCCCGGATGACGCTGGGCCAATTACGCACCACCCTATGGGAATTAATTCTTATTTACAATGACAGCCTACCCCGGCCAAACCTGGATGACGCTAGGCCAATTACACACCGCCCTATGGGACTCACAACAATGGCCAGATGTGATGCAGCCTGAATTTGAACCAGGGACTGCAGTGAGGCCTCTTGCACTGAGAAGCAATGTCTTAGACCGCTGCGCCACTCGGGAGCTCCAGTAACACAATATTTGTATAGTCGATTTGATGCTGGATCAATTTGGAAAACGCATATTATTATTCTGTTTGTTCTAATCGGGATACTTGCTGTAGGGGTGCATTCATCATCTGATGGAGAGGAATTTTTCATTTTGATTACGATTTGAATCGGGACGCTGTTGTAGGTTATTTCTTAGTAGTGGAGAGTGGGGTAAGTGGAGCCAAAGGGGTGTGTTAAGCCACCCTTGTTGCTAGGAAACCATACACAAAATGTTTGCCTTGGGGTAAGTTGAGGCAATGGCAAGTTGATCAACTAGAAATGTTTTCTTCCCAAGCATAATGCAAGCCATTGTTGCTGGGATATGAGGCAACAACAGGGCCTGGCCTATGTTAAAAGTGTAAAAAAAAACTAAAAAACAGGTACAATGTTGTTAGGTGTTAAGCCTGTGTTAAAATATGCTTAAAATTATTAAAAGATTATTAAAAGATAAAAGATCGATTGTGTTTGGTAAGTAACGATAGACAAAAGGTAGTGGTAATATTTAATTCAGGGAAGACATTCTTAGGCGTAAGATCTGCCAAGGGACCACTTTTTTTGGACAAGCTATGTTTTAAAAACGTCAAAACTTACATGAATTCTGATTGTACACAACATCCTGAAATACTGTATATTTAAATATCTTTGTTAGAACTAATAATATATTTCCCTTGGCGGAGTGGTGATGAATGTAAAAAATGTCTCAACTTAGCCCACTCTCCCCTACCTGTTCTCATCAAAACACCTGACATATTTGTGGGCATTTTTTATTTTTATTTTACTAGTCAGTTCTTATTTTCAATGACAGCCTACAGTGTGTTAACTGCCTGTTCAGGGGCAGAAGGACAGATTTGTACCTTGTCAGCACAGGGATTTGAACTTGCAACCTTTCGTTACTAGTCCAATGCTCTAACCACTAGGCTACCCTGCCGCCCCCGCATGGATAAGAGAGAGAGGAGAGTGTGAAAGATCATGATGGGCAGAGAAAGTGGGCAATGGAGGATGGACAGAGCAAGAGGCAGTGCGATAGAAACCCAACCAGACATAGAAAATAATTGTGAGAATTGTGTTATTCTCTATTCAAGCAACCTATTAAACAGGCTTACGTAATGCCACACATGAGATAGACAAGGAATCTGTGTGCAGCCGAGCAACCAAGGTCCATTAAAGGAGACAGGATGATTCATACCTATCCAAAACCACCATAAGAGGTCTAATCGATAGGGGGGGGGGTCTCCTCTGTCACGATATGTTTATCTAACCAGCACACCGCTCCCCTCCCCTTGTACTTGACAGTGAAATTCAATCCTATTCAATTAAAGAGACCTTGGGTGTTCTTTTTCCTGTGGAACCCTGCAATGCCGTAGGTAGGTGGTAATTCTGTTGCATCTGTCACTCTAGTTGCGGGGAAAGACTTCTGATTGCACCTGCTGCGAGGGGAAGAAAGGGTGGCTAGCTGTGTGTGTGAGAGAGAGCGACAGAGAGCGAAAGAGTGTGTGTGTGTTCTGTTCTTGAAGAGGTACTGTAGATTTCCTCCGTTTGAGACTTCAGAAACATGTAGAAGCTGGAAGATATGTCACACAGACCAGTACAATGAGCTAGAGTGCATACATACAGTATTTTCATTCTCAGAGTTGACCGCCCCCCCCCCCGTCTATTTATTATAAGATCTATTTATCCTCCTTCTGTGGCTAAGCAGCGACTGGAGAGCGTGGGAGTTGGAGAGAGAGCGGAGGGGGGGGGGGATGCATAAATTATCTGACAGTTCGATTTCCGCTCGCCTCTAGAAGTAATTGTGCTCCAGCCAATAAAAGGCTTCTAGTACGACTTTACCACAGTTGCGGTGGCAGACAGGGCATGCATGTAAAGGCTTGGTTGGAGGGGGTAGAGGACAGCCCTCTAGGCATGCTTCTTCTCACCCTTCATTTCCAGTTGTTGTTTATGTTGTTTATCAATGTCTTGTCAATTGTTTATCAATGCAGTGGGACCCTTCGTCAGGGTTGTTTTCATTTGGTCCTTGAAACGTTAGAGTCAAAACTATATCCGCCTGTACTAACCCAAAACGACACATGCATGTATGGTTTGCTGTAACTTAAAGTTGATGGGCGGTACAGTATTTGTACTGTGGGAAAGGGAGTCGACAAAAATCTGGTGTCAGAGACATATACGACCCATTTCACAGTGTTTTAGTAGCTCGATGCAGCCAAGTCTGCGCCACTGTTACCATAGCAACGTGGTGCCAGGCTAGCTCTCCGTTGATATATGAGTAGACTGAAGTTGCATTCGTCTTTCTGCAAGGCTTATGCGCCTGAACGTTCCCTGACATCGGTGGTGTCGTTCTTCAAATGACCCAAAGCACAGCAAGTGGAATGACGGATGCACGACGGCGCAATCATCTTTCAGTAATGATCCAACATCATAATAACTTGATTAGTATGTCTCTATGCTGACAAAGGGAAAATGAGCCTTTGGAATGAACATATGATTTAATTTGTATCTTGCCATGTGCTGTGATCTATTCTGAACATTACTGCATGAAAACAATATATTGTATACGTGTTAAATGGTTTGACCAATTATATGTGGTTGGTGTCTTCGCAGCACCATAGCAATGAAATGAGAATGCGACATCACGCATGCATGATAAACCAATTTGAGCAGGTATAATTGAGACAATGCGCCCTGAATGTAACTGCAATCATATCCAATAAGGCTTGGGGTTATTTTGGGTAGAATCGACAGAAAGAAGTGTAACACAGGACATATAGGTTAACAACGGGATATCGTTTCTTATTCTTACCAACCAATGTACTGTTCTAATCAACACTGCCAATTCATTGGACAACAGATATTGTCTCAAACCCAGAATGCAAGTGTCACGTTGTCCACAGTATGCCTTTCTATAAATTAAATGGATTTGTCCATACATTATCCCTCTTCTTTGTGTTTGTAATGTTGTTGTTCCATCCTTTTATATGCACATATTAACAGACAACGCTGAAGGAGTAAGCTTTCACACACATTACTTACAGTATTCAGACATTCAGCGCAAGCAAACAGGGAAAGTGTTTGGTTTCCCTGGCAACCTGGCTATCTGGCTCATTGGATGAATCAGTCTTTCAATAAACGCAGTAGTGCAGTAGTAGCTAACATACCAACATGCCAAGACATCATTAAAGAGAGTGCTGCTTGGCCAAAACCTATGTGTTGGTGGTATATGAATGAAAGGTAATTTTATATATAGTAGCAGTCAAAAGTTTGGACACACTTACTTATTCCAGAGTTTTTCTACATTGTAGAATAATAGTGAAGACATCAAAATTATGAAATAGTACATATGGAATCCTGTAGTGTAAAAAGTGTAAAACAAATCAAAATATATTTTATATTTGAGATTCTTCAATGTAGCCACCCTTTGCCTTGATGACAGATTTGCACAATCTTGGCATTCTCTCAACCAGCTACATGAGGTAGTCACCTGGAATGCATTTCAATTAACAGGTGTGTCTTGATAAAAGTACATTTTTGGAATTTCTTTCCTTCTTAATGTGTTTGAGCCAATCAGTTGTGTTGTGACAAGGTAGGTGTGGTATACAGAAGAGAGCCCTGTTTGGTAACAGACCAATTCCATATTATGGCAAGAATAGCCCAAACGAGCAAAGAGAAACGATAGTCCATCATTACTTTAACCTCTAGCGACGAGCAATCCCGTATCTGGGAGCGTAATCATAGCATCAAGCGCTTTACCATAACGCAACGTTTCCTATTCATGAAAATCGCAAATGAAATGAAATAAATATATTCAAACACAAGCTTAGCCTTTTGTTAACAACACTGTCATCTCAGATTTTCAAAATATGCTTTTCAACCAAAGCTACACAAGCATTTGTGTAAGAGTATTGATAGCCTAGCATAGTATTAAGTCTAGCATTCAGCAGGCAACATTTTCACAAAAACAAGAAAAGCATTCAAATATAATCATTTACATTTGAAGAACTTCGGATGTTTTCAATGACGAGACTCTTAGTTAGATAGCAAATGATCATTTATTCCAAAAATATTATTTGTGTAGACGAAATAGCTCCGTTTTGTTCATCACGTTTGGCTAAGAAAAAGACCGGAAAATGCAGTCACTTACAAGGCCAAACTTTTTTCCAAATTAGCTCCATAATATCGACAGAAATATGGAAAACGTTGTTTAGAATCAATCCTCAAAGTGTTTTTCACATATCTATTCGATAATCTATCAGTGGTGGCGTTGGCTTCTCATCAGAAGCAAACGGAAAAATACTGCAGCTGGAGATAATAATAATAATAACAATAATTGCGATGGAGGACACCAATCGACCACCTGCTAGATGTAGTCTCTTATGGTCAATCTTCCAATGATATGCCTACAAATACATCACAATGCTGTCGACACCTTGGGGAAGCGACAGAAAGCCTAAGATCATTCGTGGCCCATTCACAGCCATATAAGGAGTCATTGGCATGAGGTGGTTTAACCTCTTCAGTCGACCCTCTACTTTTTAGAACATTCTGTTAAAAATCGCGCAACATTTCAGCTCCCTGCTACTCATGCCAGGAATATAGTATATGCATATGATTAGTATGTGTGGATAGAAAACACTCAGACGTTTATAAAACTGGTTAAATCAAGGCTGTGACTTTAACAGAACGTGCGTTTCATTGAAAAGTGCAGGAGAATCTGATCACTGAAAGTGGAAAAATATATCCATCCGCCGCTTCAACCCATTGTTATGGGCGGAAGACATTAAATAGGGCTGAGGTTGCAGTACCTACAGCTTCCACATGTCAACAGTCTTGTCATTTGCCAATTCTTTGTTTCTTGGTCAAACGAACAAGAGACAGGCTTTTTCTTCAGGTCTCCGACCGGATATTTTGGTTGAGAAATACACGGACAGTATTTCAAGACGGACCCCTATAGAAAACACTTCGTCTCGTGATTAATTTGATCGCTTATTAACGTTTACTAATACCTAAAGTTGCATTACAAAAGTATTTCGAAGTGTTTTGTGAAAGTTTATCGTCGACTTTTTGAATTTTAAAAAATGCCGTTACGTTATGAAACGCTATCTTTTTCCGTTTATCACACAGTCTTCATAGATCGATATCTAGGCTATATATGGACCGATTTAATCGAAAAAAAGACCCAATAGTGATTATGGGACATCTAGGAGTGCCAACAAAGAAGATGGTCAAAGGTAATGAATGTTTTATATTTTATTGTGCGGTTTGTGTAGCGCCGACTATGCTAATTATTTTGTTTACGTCCCCTGCGGGTCTTTTGGGGTGTTACATGCTATCAGATAATAGCTTCTCATGCTTTCCCCGAAAAGCATTTTAAAAATCTGACTTGTTGCCTGGATTCACAACGAGTGTAGCTTTAATTCAATACCCTGCATGTGTATTTTAATGAACGTTTGAGTTTTAACTAATACTATTAGCATTTAGCGTAGCGTATTTACATTTCCAGAGCTCTAGATGGGACGCCTGCGTGCCAGGTAGGAGCAAGAGGTTAAAACAATGCGGCACATCCTGATTGGATTTGTATCTGTTTTATCAGTTCTGTGGCACTCACAGACAATATCTTTGCAGTTTTGGAAACGTCAGAGTGTTTTCTTTCCAAAGCTGTCAATTATATGCATAGTCGAGCATCTTTTCGGAACAAAATATCTTGTTTAATACGGGAACCTTTTTCATCCAAAAATTTAAATAGCGCCCCCTATATCCAAAAAGTTAAGACATGAAGGTCAGTCAATCCGTAAAATTTGTGCAGTCGCAAAAACTATCAAGCGCTATGATGAAACTGGCTCTCATGAGGACCGACACAGGAAAGGAAGACCCAGAGTTACCTCTGCTGCAGAGGATACTTTATTAGAGATACCAGCCTCAGAAATTGCAACCCAAATAAATGCTTCACCGCGTTCAAGTAACATACACATCTCAACATCAACTGTTCAGAGGAGGCTGATGAATCAGGTCTTCATGGTTGAATTGCTGTAAAGAAAACACTGCTAAAGGATACCAATAAGGAGGAGAGACTTGCTTGGGCCAAGAAACATGAGCAATGGTGAAAATCTGTCCATTGGTCTGATGAGTCCAAATTTGAGATTTTTGTTTCCAAACACTGTGTCTTTGTGAGACGCAGAGTAGGCGAACGGATGATCTCTGTATGTGTGATGGTGTTGGGGTGCTTTGCTTGTGACACAGTCAGTGATTTATTTAGAATTCAAGGAACACTTAACCAGCATTGCTACCATAGAATTCTGCAGCGATACGCCATCCCATATGGGTTGCGCTTAGTGGGACTATTATTTGATTTTCAACAGGACAATTGACCCAACACACCTGAAGGCTGTTTAAGGGCTATTTGTCCAAGAAGGAGAGTGATGGAGTGTGGCATCAGATGACCTGGCCTCCACAATCACCGACCTCAACCCAAATGAGATGGTTTGGGATGAGTTGGACCGCAGAGTATAGGAAAAGCATCCAACAAGTGCTCAGCATATGTGGGAACTCCTTCAAGACTGTTGGAAAAGCATTCCTCATGAAGCTGGTTGAGAGAATGCCAAGAGTGTGCAAAGCTGTTATCAAGGCAAAGGGTGGCTACTTTGACTAATCTAAAATCTCAAAGCCACCACCAACTTTGTTTTAGAAAATTTGGCAGTACATCCAACTGAGCTCACAACTGCAGACCACTTATAACCATGGCAGCCCAGGATCTTCACCTCAGGCTTCTTCACCTGCGGGATCGTCTGAGACCAACCACCCGCGCAGCTGATGAAACTGAGGAGTATTTCTGTCTGTAATGAAGAAAAAACTAATTATAATTGGATGGGCCTAGCTCCCCCTGGCTGCACACCCTGCCCAGTCATGTGAAATCCATAAATTAGGGCCTAATGAATTCATTTCAATTGACTGATTTCCTTACATGAACTGTAACTTAGTAAAATCGTTGAAATTGTTGAAAATCTTGTTGAAAATCTTCAACAAAATTTTCAATCTTGTTGAAAATTTTCAATCAATTGTTGAAAATCTTGTTGAAATTGTTGAAAATCGTTGAAATTGAAAGCATGCAAACCCTGTCTTTACCAACAAGATGAGTCTACCAGGCTCCAATACAACCTCCCCTGACAATTACAACAATCCAAATGAGGATAGCATACCCAAATGGGCACGTAAATACATTTGGCCACACCTATTCTGGCACACAGGCCAGGAGCACGCTGTATCAAATCACACATGTTCACAGTGACAAGACAGAGACTGGGAAGCTCCCAGGACTAAACAGCAAACAAATACATCTTATCAAAAAACAATTATCTTAACTTCCACCTTGTGAGTGTTGCTCATGTGCACTATAAAAATTGCATCCACTCAGGATGGTAAGAAAAGGTAAATTAAAACGTAACAATGTAGCCTGTATCAAACATAAATCAGAAATGTCTTAAATGTTGCAATAAACGGTAAGGGAATGGTGAAACCCTAGAAACTATTGTAGTGTAGTATGGCATATGGATATAACACATATCCTTTAACTTGTGAACGTAACCGCAAATATTTTAATTGTGAAAAAAAACTCTCTCAACTAGTATGAGTTTAGAGAGCACACAAGTGAAAAGACGTGTCAGTGCATCTTCAACCGAAAGTCCTCAGGCTTTCTCTGCACAAGTCAGAGCCTGGTTTCCCAAAAGCATCTTAAGGCTAAGTTAATTGTTAGAACCTTGGCACTGTGATAAACTGCATCCAGTTTGCTGAGTAGAGTATTGGAAGCTATTTTGTACATGACATCGCTGAAGTCGAGGATCGGTAGGATAGTCAGTTTTACTAGGGTAAGTTTGGCGGCGTGAGTGAAGGAGGCTTTGTTGCGGAATAGAAAGCCGACTCTAGATTTGATTTTAGATTGTAGATGTTTGATATGAGTCTGGAAGGAGAGTTTACAGTCTAGCCAGACACCTACGTACTTATATATGTCCACATATTCTAGGTCGGAACCATCCAGGGTGGTGATGCTAGTTGGGGTGCAGGCAGCGAATGGTTGAAAAACATGCATTTGGTTTTAAGAGCAGTTGGAGGCCACGGAAGGAGTGTTGTATGGCATTGAAGCTCGTTTGGAGGTTAGATAGTACAGTGTCCAAGGACGGGCTGGAAGTATACAGAATGGTGTCGTCTGCGTAGAGGTGGATCAGGGAATCGCCCGCAGCAAGAGCAACATCATTGATATATACAGAAAAAAAGAGTTGGCCCGAGAATTGAACCCTGTGTCACCCCCATAGAGACTGCCAAAGGACCGGACAGCATGCCCTCGGATTTGACACACTGAACTCTGTCTGCAAAGTAGTTGGTGAACCAGGCAAGGCAGTCATTAGAAAAGCCGAGGCTTCTGAGTCTGCCGATAAGAATATGGTGATTGACAGAGTCGAAAGCCTTGGCCAGGTCGATGAAGACGGCTGCACAGTATTGTCTTTTATCAATGGCGCTTATGATATCGTTTAGTACCTTGAGCGTGGCTGAGGTGCACCCGTGACTGGCTCGGAAACCAGATTGCACAGCGGAGAAGGTACGGTGGGACTCGAGATGGTCAGTGACCTGTTTTTGACTTGGCTTTCGAAGACCTTAGATAGGCAGGGCAGGATGGATATAGGTCAGTAACAGTTTGGTTCCAGGGTCTCTCCCCCCTTTGAAGAGGGGGGATGACTACTGCACCTTTCCAATCCTTGGGGATCTCAGACAATATGAAAGAGAGGTTGAACAGGCTGGTAATAGGGGTTGCGACAATGGCGGCGGAGGGTGGCGGCGGAGGGTCCAGATTGTCAAGCCCAGCTGATTTGTACGGGTCCAGGTTTTGCAGCTCTTTCAGAACATCTGCTATCTGTATTTGGGTAAAGGAGAACCTGGAGGAGAACCTGGATAGGCTTGGGCGAGGCTTGGGCAAGTAGCTGTGGGGGGGGAGGGGGGGGGGGGGCTGTTGGCTGAGGTTGGAGTAGCCAGGAGGAAGGCATGGCCAGACATTGAGAAATGCTTGTTGAAGTTTTCGATAATCATGGATTTATCGGTGGTGACCATGTTACCTAGCCTCAGTGCAGTGGGCAGCTGGGAGGAGGTGCTCTTGTTCTCCATGGACTTTACAGTGTCCTATAACTTTTTGGAATTAGAGCTACAGGATGCAAATTTCTGCCTGAAGAAGCTGGCCTTTGCTCTCCTGACTGACTGCGTGTATTGGTTACTGACTTCCCTGAACAGTTGCATATCGCGGGGACTATTCGATGCTATTGCAGTCCGCCACAGGATGTTTTTGTGCTGGTCGAGGGCAGTCAGGTCTGGAGTGAACAAAGGGCTATATCTGTTCTTAGTTCTGCATTTTTTGAAGGGAGCATGCTTATCAAAAATGGTGAGGAAGTTACTTTTAAAGAATGACCAGGCATCCTCAACTGACGGGATGAGGTCAATATCCTTCCAGGATACCCGGGCCAGGTCGATTAGAAAGGCCTGCTTGCAGAAGTGTTTTACGGAGCGTTTGACAGTGATGATGGGTGGTCGTTTGACTGCAGATCCATAGCGGATACAGGCAATGAGGCAGTGATCGCTGAGATCCTGGTTGAAGACAGCGGAGGTGTATTTGGAGGGCCAGTTGGTCAGGATGACGTCTATGAGGGTGCCCTTGTTTACAGATTTAGGGTTGTACCTAGTGGGTTCCTTGATTATTTGTGTGAGATTGAGGGCATCTAGCTTAGAGTGTAGGACTGCCGGGGTGTTAAGCATATCCCAGTTTAGGTCACCTAACAGAACAAACTCTGAAGCTAGATGGGGAGCGATCAATTCACAAATGGTGTCCAGGGCACAGCTGGGAGCTGAGGGGGGTTGGTAGCAGGCGGCAACAGTGAGAGACTTATTTCTGGAGACAGTCATTTTTAAAATGTGTAGTTCGAACTGATTGGGTATGGACCTGGAAAGTATGACATTACTTTTCAGGCTATCTCTGCAGTAGACTGCAACTCCTCCCCCTTTGGCAGTTCTATCTTGACGGAAAATGGGTATGGAAATCTCAGAATTTTTTGTGGCCTTCCTGAGCCAGGATTCAGACACGGCAAGGACATCAGGGTTAGCAGAGTGTGCTAAAGCAGTGAGTAAAACAAACTTAGGGAGGAGGCTTCTGATGTTGACATGCATGAAACCAAGTTTTTTTCGATCACAGAAGTCAACAAATGAGGGTGCCTGGGGACATGCAGGGCCTGGGTTTACCTCCACATTACCCGCGGAACAGAGGAGGAGTAGTATGAGGGTGCGGGTAAAGGCTATCAAAACTGGTCGCCTAGAGCGTTGGGGACAAAGAATAAAAGGAGCAGATTTCTGGGCTTGGTAGAATATATAGGAATCCAATACACAGATACAATAGAATCCCAATCCCATCAGATTCTGTTACCAGTACTATAGGATTGTTTGACTAGGGGCGCATTATATTAGGGTAGGCTACGCATTAGAATAAGACTCCTCAATCTTTTCAGCCATAGTTGATAATATCTCTCTAGAATCTGATTCATCGTCTGTATAATGGAATTATTCTAATTAAAAAGTAAGATTTGAAAGGGAGAAAGATGATCCGAGAGCATCGCTGCCTGCCTTTCGATCCTTTAAATATCAACACATGCCTCAATGACGTACTTAGTGAATGTTTTCATTGTGTGGTGTTTTGCAAAATTAATGTTACATCTTCGTTCGTTGACGGAAAGGTATACATCGTTAAAACACTCGTAAGCCCTAATGATGTGTTTAGATGGTATAAGGGAGACAGCAAACCGGATGTTACTGTTTGGAATGAGAGCACAACGATAAATGCAGTTGTGGCTGGCGGTGAATGCCGTCAGCTGCCATGGAAGACGTGAATTGCTGCCAGAGCTAAAATATTTTAACTTTTGCCATATGCCGTAGTGTTGTTTTCTACCGGGTGTTGTTCGGCACTTTTTGTTTACTGAAATCACCATAGCAACGCATACAGTCGTGCTGACTTGCTTTAGCCATCACCGTCTTTCTTGCTTTCTTGTCCATCTATGCCGACTGGTATTGCGGCTTTTGCGTCCATCGTCTAAATGCAGCATAAGTTCCATCACTGTCGGGAAATCGGCCCAGAGTGGTAGAGCAGAGTTATATCTAACAGCTATTCCGCTAGGACTGAACTGATGATAATGATGTGTGTGTGTGTGTGTGTGTGTGTGTGTGTGTGTGTGTGTGTGTGTGTGTGTGTGTGTGTGTGTGTGTGTGTGTGTGTGTGATGATAATCATTTGTCTCGTCAGTGCTGCTTGTCTGGGGCTAATTCAATCTCAAACACTTGCAATTAAAGGGCAACATGAACATATTCAAAAGGCAGGTAGAGGATATTTAGAAAAGCAACAACACATTGGACAACAATGCAGATGACAAGTGTGATTAATTTCAAATAGCAAAAGGAGCAATCGATTTGGGGAGGCCTTTTCATCAACACATCAAACAGAACAGGTCTAAATAAGCAAATGTATGTCCAGAGCAACTCAAAAAATTGTACTTCACATTATATGCCTAGCTGCAGTCCATTTGAGCGAACTTCCATCTGTCAAGTATGACTGATCGTGATATTAACACAGTCCAACAGTCTGCTTCTCAAATCTAGTGGCTGAAAAGGGAAAAGCGACACACTAAAAAGCCACACTCGTGGTGCAGGAAATGAGGCCAGTTAATTGGGACAGCTAAATATACTTCATAGGGTCTACCCTCTCCTAGTGTAACTGCTGAAGGTTATACAGTACAGATCGCTGGAGCCGGCATAGCACTGACATATTTTATGGTTCCTATCTATCATTAGTTATATATGTAGTCCTGTGTAGCTCAGTTGGTAGAGCATGGTGCTTGTAACGCCAGGGTAGTGGGTTCGATCCCTGGGACCACCCATACGTAGAATGTATGCACACATGACTGTAAGTCGCTTTGGATAAAAGCGTCTGCTAAATGGCATATATATATATATATATATTAGTTATGAGGTGCTCATGATCCTGACCACGGCTGACCAGCTCAAAAACACAATGTACTGTGCTGTTTTGTTTCCTGGGTGCAGATTCAGCCTACGCCTGCACTAAAAAGCATAAAAATGTGTAAACTATAATTAAAATACTGAAAATATAAAATGTGTGATTCTGTTGTTTGTTTTCAATGATTCACAGTGATTTGTGTTGCTGTGTTTTGAAATACTGGACATAAACTTTTTTTTTTCTAGTCCAGGCCAGTCAAGGTTCATTGGTTACCTTTAAAAAACCTTTGTAAGTAAATATACAGGTATATACAATACAATAGTCAATACAATATACAATAGTTTGAGGTCACTTAGAAATGTCCTTGTTTTTTAAAGAAAAACACATTTTTAGTCCATTAAAATAACTTTCCGACTCCGGGATGCTGGCCTTCTAGGCAGAGTTGCAAAGAAAAAGCCATATCTCAGACTGGCCAATAAAAATAAAAGATGAAGATGGGCAAAAGAACACAGACACTGGACAGAGGAACTCTGCCTAAAAGGTCAGCATCCCGGAGTTGCCTCTTCACTTATGACGTTGAGACTGGTGTTGTGTGGGTACTATTTAACGAAGCTGCCAGTTGAGGATTTCTGAGGCGTCTGTTTCTCAAACTAGACACTCTAATGTACTTGTCCTCTTGCTCAGTTGTTCATCGGGGCCTCCCACTCCTCTTTCTATTCTGTTTAGAGCCAGTTTGCACTGATCTGTGAAGGGAGTAGTTTATTTTTATTCTTATTTTATTTCACCTTTATTTAACCAGATAGGCTAAATAAACTGTCACATTGACAACTGTGACCTGGCCAAGATAAAGCAAAGCAGTGTGACACAGACAACAACACAGAGTTACACATGGAATAAACAATAAACAAGCCAATAAGACAATAAACTAGTCAATGACACAGTAGAAAAAAATAAAGTCTATATACAGTGTGTGCAAAAGGCATGAGGAGGTAGGCAATAAATAGGCCATAGTAGCGAAATAGGCCATAGTAGCATAATTACAATTTAGCTGATTAACACTGAAGTGACAAATGAGCAGATGATAATGTGCAAGTATAGATACTGGTGTTGTCACATTCATTATAAGGATCGGACCAAGGTGCAGTGTGGTATGCATACAATCTTTATTTAACTGAATGAACACTGAACAAACTAACAAAATAACAAAACTAAACGTGACGCCGTACAAACGAGTGCTGACAGGCAACTACACATAGATGAGAACCCACAAACACCAAAGGGAAATGGCTACCAAAATATGATGCCCAATCAGAGACAACGATAAACAGCTGCCTCTGATTGGGAACCATATCAGGCCACTATAGACATACAAATCACCTAGACCTACGAAAACCCTAGACAATACAAAAACTAGCATACCCACCCTAGTCACACCCTGACCTAACCAAAATATAAAGAAAACTGAGATATCTCAGGTCATGGCGTGACAGGTGTGCAAAACCGCAGAAAAGTAAATAAAACAGTATGGGGATGAGGTAGGTAGATTGGGTGGGCTATTTACAGATGGACTATGTACAGCTGCAGCGATCGTTTAGCTGCTCAGATAGCTGATCTTTAAAGTTGGTGAGGGAAATATAAGTAATAGTACACAGCATTGTACGAGATCTTCAGTTTCTTGGCAATTTCTCGCATGAAATAGCCTTCATTTCCCAGAACAAGAATAGACTGACGAGTTTCAGAAGAAAGTGCTTTGTTTCTGGCCATTTTTGAGCCTGTAATCGAACCCACAAATACTGATGCTCCAGATACTCAACTAGTCTAAAGAAGGCCAGTTGTATTGCTTATTTAATCAGGCACAACAGTTTTCAGCTGTGCTAAAATAATTGCTAAATGTTTTTCTAATGATCAATTAGCCTTTTAAAATGATAAACTTGGATTAACTAACACAACGTGCCATTGGAACACAGGAGTGATGGTTGCTGATAATGGGGCTCTCTGTACGCTATGTAGATATTCCATTAAAAATCTGCCGTTTCCAGCTACAATAGTCATTTACAACATTAATCATGTCTACACTATATTTTGGATCAATTTGATGTTATTTTAATGGACATTTTAAAAGACATACATATGTGTATATATATACATATGTGTATATATATATATATGTGTATATATATACATATGTGTATATATATATATATGTGTATATATATATATATATATATATATATATATATATATATATATATATATATATATATATATATATATACACATACATCTTTTAAAACATATTTTCCTTTATTATTTTCCGCTAACCCTACCACCCCTCCCCTAATTGGAGTAAACCAACAAACAACAATACTTAGGTTTTTACTTCCAACTTATACATACTATATACATTTTACGGACACAATCTATTTTACAATAGTTATATTTTGCTTGTTTTTAGCCTTGTCCTTCCTCTACCCTAAACCTCTCCCCTCTATTTCTGATGTCCATCCAGTTTGATTTCCATTTGTCATATATTTTTAAATGTGCTGTTTCACAAAAGTTCTGAAACTATATAAATTTTACGTACACACTATATTTTACATTTGTTATCTTGATTGCTATGCATTGGTTTAATTGTGTAGGTGCTGGGCTGGACATAAGCCTGCACTCCCTGTAGCTCTCCAGGACCTGAGTTTATAACCACTAACTGGTGTATCCGATCTGGAAAAATCTACAACAGCTTGGCTAAAGTCAACCTTTGAAAACATGCTTGCATGTGAATATCCTTTTTACTTCTATTGAGTCACACATCATTCACATCATACTAACATCTTTGGCTGTTATGAAGTGAATATCTGTGGTGACCTCCAAACTCAATTACCCATCATTACTATGAACGTCTATAACAAGCTGAAATGAGATGACATGCTTGTGGTGTAGGGGATTACGGGTCTGGACAGTCTTCACAGGGAGATGCAGACAGCTAATCAATTAGGGCTGAACACACAACTCTCCCTCTGCAGTTAGGGTGATGACTTAATTTAATAGATTACTCCTTAGCACACAATCTCACAGAGCAAGTTTCCCTTCCACTGTCTGTGCCTACCTGCTCTGGGCACAGTTTACTGAGCTAGCAGATGTTGCCTCAACACTCTAGAGTGTCCTCCTGTCCTGGACCCGGTTTTCTAAAGCATCTTCAAGCTAAGTTAATCGTGAAAACTATGTAATAGCATCTTAAAATTTCCGAGCCGTTTCCCAAAACAGTCTTTATTAACGTTGCACTTGAAATCGCTCATAATCTAGAATAGCACAGTGCGTTGTTAGGTCACCATTTTCCAGCCCATGTCACTGGAGGCTATTTTGTAAATAACATTGTCGTAGTCGAGAATCGGTAGGATGGTCAGTTTTACGAGGGTATGTTTGGCAGCATGAATGAAGGATGCTTTGTTGCAAAATAGGAAGCCAATTCTAGATTTAATTTTGGATTTGAGATGCTAATGTGAGTCTTGATGGAGAGTTTAAAGTCTAGCCAGACACCTAGGTATTTGTAGTTGTCCACATCTTCTAAGTCAGAACTATCCAGAGTAGTGATGCTAGACGGGCGGGCAGGTGAAGGCAGCGATCGGTTGAAGAGCATGCATTTAGATTTACTTGCATTTAAGAGCTGTTGGAGGCTAAGGTGTATGTAAACTTCCCGACATCAACTGTATACAGTACCAGTCAAAGGTTTGGACACAAGTACTCATTCATTTTTTGTTTTACTATTTTCTACATTGTTTAATATTAGTGAAGACATCACAACTATGAAATAACACATTTGGAATCATGTAGTGTCCAAAAAAGTGTTAAACAAATCCAAATATATTTTAGATTTTAGATTCTAGCCACCCTTTGCCTTGATGGAAGCTTTGCACACTATTGGCATTCTCTCAACCAGCTTCATGAGGTAGTCACCTGGAATGCATTTAAATTAACATGTGTGCATTGATAAAAGTTAATTTGTGGACTTTCTTCCCTTCTTAATGCGTTTGAGCCAATCAGTTGTGTTTTGACAAGGTAGGTGTGGTACACAGAAGGGCTATTTGGTAAAAGACCAATTACATATTATGGCAAGAACAGCTGAATTAAGGACAGAGAAATTGCAATCCATCACTACTTTAAGACATGAAGGTCAATCAATTCGGAAAATTTCAAGAACTTTGAAAGTCTCTTCAAGTGCAGTCGCAAAAACCATCTAACGCTATGATGAAACTGGCACTCATGATGACCGCCACAGGAAAGGAAGACCCAGAGTTACCTCTGCTGCAGAGGATCATTAGATCTCATTATCAAGTTCATTAGAGTTAACTGCCCCTCAGATTGAAGGCCAAATAAATGCTTCACAGAGTTCAAGTAACACACACTTCTCAACATCAACTGTTCAGAGAAGACTGCGTGAATCAGGCTTTAATGGTCGAATTGCTGCAAAGAATCCACTACTAAAGGACACCAATACCAAGAAGGGACTTGCTTTTGGCAAGAAACACGAGCAATGGACATCAGACCAGTGGAAATCTGTCCTTTGGTCTGATGAGTCCAATTTTTAATATTTTTGGTTCCAACCGCCCTGTCTTTGTGAGACGCAGTGTAGGTGAACGGATGATCTCTGTGTGTGGATCCCTCCATGAAGCATGGAGAAGGAGGTGTGATGGTGTTGGGGTGCTTTGCTGGTGACACTGTCAGTGATTTATTTAGAAATTTAAGCACAGTTAAGCAGCATGGCTTCCGCAGCATTCTGCAGAGATACGCCATCCCATCAGGTTTGCGTTTAGTGGGACTATCATTTGTTTTTTAACAGGACAATGACCCAAAACACACCTCCAGACTGTGTAAGGGCTATTTGACCAAAGAGAGTGATGGAGTGCTGCATGATTCCACATGTGTTATTTCATAGTTTTGATGTCTTCAATATTATTCTACAATGTTGAAAATAGTAAAAAAAAAAAAAAAAAAAAAACTTGAATGAGTAGGTGTGTCCAAACATTTGACTGGTACTGTGTGCGTATATATATATATATATACATGAACACAAACTGGCATCACACTGCACAATAGCAACTGCACTACATTGTTGGGATTACAGCATACAATTCCGCAAAATCTGTGTTACAGTTATCTTTCCTAAACTGATTACCCCTAAGTAAGTGTCCATTGAATGTTTCCCTCCAAAACAACAGAGATATGAAGTAGAAACTTGGTTGGAAAGCATAGCGAGTGGACACAGCACTGAAATAATAGTGTGATTTTCGTTTGTCTGAGCACAAACCTCTGTTTTTTGGGGCTAAACCAGAGCAGAGAGACTGCTTTTAAACTTATTCTGACTTCCAAAGCCCAACTGCTGTCAAGACCTGTCAGTTAACTGCCACAAGCCTGACGTTGGACATACCCTTGAGAGACTCTGGGAGGAATCTCCTCTGTTCGAAAATGCTGATTGTGGGTAATGGTAGAGTCAAGAAACACTAAAGAAACGATGCATCAATATCAATGGAAAACATTTACAGATCTCAAGTTAGAATTTGTCCTTCAATGATTTAACATTTCATCACCAATGCATACATTCTTAGCAAACAGCATTGGATATTTTTAATCTAGTTGTAGCAAAAGCGTGGGTGGGTTTTACAGTACAGTGCAGACACTTAGGGCAAGATTACCATAGTTAGCGTGTGATACAAATCGGATTTGATGAGTCAGGTTGCACCCTTGGAGGCCACATCAATGGCCGGCAGGCAGTGTCTTCAACTAAAATGATTAGGTTTGGTGCCACAAATCGACAGTGATCGGACTGCCTTAACGATGCTCTCCCATTGACCCCTGAAAAACCTTTAATTGCTGACTTGACCGATCAGTGTGATATGAATGTGGGGCTGTTCATTGGAGGATTCAACTGAAGTGGCTTTTAAAGTGGTGTAAGAGATAAGTGAAAAACGTCAGGTGTTAAAGGAAGTTGAATAATTCTGTGGCAAGATACTTGGTGGTGTCACTGTTTTGCCTTGCAAGCTCCATATTTTCGAAGTAGCTTGGATGTCCGTCTTTTCAAAGTAGCTTGGATGTCCATCTTTTCAAAGTAGCTTGGATGTCCATCTTTTCAAAGTAGCTTAATTATGAACGTCCACATTTTCTCAAGGCTTCGCTTTTTGCCCACTTGCAAAGACATGGTGGGAATTGTATCTGCCAATAGAGTATACATTAAACTGGGCCCAACAACGAATCACAAAGGCTTAACCTGATGCTATTCATGCCTGTCCAGCATGTTTAGATCAAAGATGGCCGTCACAGCCTATGTGGTCCCATGTGGCTCAGTTGGTAGAGCTTAGCGCTTCCAATGCCAGGGTTGTGGGTTTGATTTCCATCGGTGACCAGTATGGAATTGCATGCACTCACTACTGTAAGTCGCTCTGGATAAGAGTGTCTGCTAAATGACTCAAATGTAAAGCAGCAAGACGAACAAGCTAATGTCTAATGTATAGACTCCAATCCTCCAGTTTCAGAGGGAAATTAGTAATTGGATGGATTACATTGGAGAGACATTTATGTCCAAGTCAATAATCCTGATTAACCTACATTTGATCGATAAGCATTTACAAGCGACACCTGATTTGGCTGACCTTTGTCGTAATGACATTGAAAAATCACTTGGCCATTCAATATTCATATTTACCTTTAATCAGCTACAGTCGCTGTGCTGTGCATTAGCATAGTACAGGACTTGCGTTGGTAATGCATGTGATGATAGATTGATTATACTGTACCAATCGCTAACATAAGTGATTATTCGAGCCAACTTACAAGTCGATCGATAGTTTTTACAATATTTATAGAAACATGAGGGAAAATGAGACAAAAACTGCAACGAAACCAACAGAAACCCACCACAATAGAGAGTTAAGCAACTAAATCATAACTGTACATGAATAAAAGCCAGTCATTCAAGTTTTATGGTATCCCAGCACAAGATCTCAAAAGGACAATAGATATGTCACAGTAGAGCTATACAGGGTAATAGATAGGCCACAGCAGAGCCATACAGACAAATTGATAGGCCACAGCAGAGCCATACGGTGTGTATAGATCTCAGTGCCATAGTGTAGCCTTGTATTGTACTGAATCCTTCAACTATCACACAGGAGATGTGTTTGACCCTCAAACGGTCTCCCTATTAACGTAACTCAAGCAGAGACTACAATGTCTCAGAGTCTAGGACTTACATAGAGTGGGTCATATACAAGACCTTAGATATAACCCTATTAATGTAACTCAAGCAGAGACTACAATGTCTCAGAGTCTAGGATTTACGTAGAGCGGGTCATATACATGACCTTAGATATCCAACATGAAGATCCAGCAATTGGTTGCACTGATACGGAACTTTCTTCTCCATACATTCCCACTGTATTGAATTCTATAATAGAAGCCCATTCAAGTTTAACAAGTACCTGGCAAATATTTTACTGTTGGAAGTAAAAACTCCCCAGGCAGTGCTTATGGACGTCAATAATACATTCATCAGCTAAAACCAGCTGCTCCAGTGGCAAAGGCTGCTTTAGATATTAATGTGCGATGCCAGACATTACAAGGTAGCAATAAAGTTCACGAACGTTCAAACTTTCATTTGTTACAGCACATTTTGGAAGCCAAATGTTTCACAGTATCAGTCATTTCTAGTATCTTCCATTTTATGTCCGGGGATGTGCTTGTTTTAATGGCACAAAGAACATTTCTGTGAAAACAGACAATAAATCGTATCTAAATGTCACATGACTTAAGCATACATAACCCCATGAGTGTTTTTCATCTTCTCTCATTTCAGTCTGTTCCCAGTTCTCGAGAGGAGTTTACGCCATCTTTGGATTCTACGACAAGAAGTCGGTCAATACGATTACTTCGTTTTGCGGGACTCTCCACGTGTCATTTATCACCCCCAGCTTCCCGCTGGACGGAACTCAGCAGTTCATCATCCAGATGAGGCCTGACATCAAAGGACCCCTACTCAGCCTTATCGAGTACTACAAGTGGGATAAGTTTGCCTATCTCTACGACAGTGATAGAGGTAAGAGGTACTACCTTTAAAAAAAACAGAATCTACCCCTGTTTAAATGAAAATGCCATAAGTATGGAAAGTTTTGTTCAAAACAAAAGGGGTGCGGTCAAAGAGGTGATTGATTTCATGTGGAATGACCATCAGGACAACAGGTTTGACTCATCAATAAATCAAACCCTTTATTGGTTGAGTCAGGTGTGGTAGTGTTGGGTGGAAACAAGAGCTTTGACATTCTATAGGATTTATGACCTAAACCTAGCCCTACAAAGCTCGCATCATATGATGCAAATATATTAACTGGCAGCAGTAGGCTACATCTGTGTCAGTGTGTCTTTCTGTGTTCTTCCTACCTTGACTGCACTGTCCTCTGCAGCAGTAGCTGATCGGTCTGTGCTAAACACTAATCTCTTACAGACAGTCTGCACTCAGACCATCAGAGCCAGAACTTTTTGAAAATTTACTTTTAAAAAAGGATTAGGTTAATTTCACAAATCTAGCAGTGTTGAGCTACTTTTTTGGCACCTTCTTTGTTTAAAAAAAAATGTTTTATCCATAATTTTGGCATAATAATGACAGAGTCAGAGCGGGTCTGTTGCTGATGCGCATTTGAATGTGAATTCATGTGACCTCAGAAAACCGCCATTGCCTACTGATCAGCCGAATGCTCATTAAATATTTTTATGACAACAGAGAAATGGCACAAAAATCATAAAAATAATCTTAAAAGGCCCATGAGCCGCAGCGGGTGTCCCTTTAATTTTTATTTTATATAGCAAAGTGTTGTTTTTTATTTTTTTGCCTCGTGATTTGTCAACTGGCGCACAATTTCTCTGTCCTTCACATCGGAGTGCTGCTGCATTCCCTGTGCATGTCTTGACCAATCATGTTCATGGAAATCGCAGCTCGTGGGGGCAGGGCACAATACACAAAGCTTAATGCTTGCTCTCCACTTTCCTCCGGTATTTACTTAGTGAATATAACATATCACTCTTGACAGACACAAGCACAAGGTCTTTAAATAAATGTTGTAGCAGCCTACACCTAAACATTAGCGATCTGACATGTTGTAATTGCACGAAAAAATGATGATTGTTTAGTGTAGTCAACTATAAGCTTCTAACAAAAACAGTTGCATACAGTTTAGTATGCTCTGGCCAGTAAACATAGCGGTAACGTTGTACATGTATAGCCCATTTGTTTGTGTCAAGAGACAATGTGAATGGGATCAAATGTTGTTTATATTCAAACTTAGGCTGACTAGCCTACATAGACTTTTTCCAATCCAAAATTATTGACTGGAATTAATCAAACAATAGTTGACATCTGTAAATTCATTTTTAATTAGGCCTACAGTTGCAGAGGGCAAGTCTACACGATGCAAACCTGCATAAAGCAAGCTCAGCCCTGTGAGTTATATTGTCCACTCGTGTTGCTGTCTCTGTGTCTGTGTAGTGTAAACTCCCTGTTATTCTAGCTTTAAAATATAATTATTTTGAACAAGTCTACATTTTTATGCTGTTTTACATGGTTTTCATCCTCCCCAAGGCCTAGTTTTTCTAAGATTTAAAAAAAACTATGTGACCTGATTAGAAAAACTGTGGTCCCATCATATCCAATATTAAACCTTTTTACAACTGATTAATAATGTCCTACCATATAAGATTGAGAGTTTTAGCTGGTTAGTTTAACAGATGCATTTCCCCCCACCACCCTGGGACCTGTGGTGCTACCTCATTTGCCACATGGCCAATCCACCCCCATTGGTTCAGTCTCTGAATCACAAATTAACATTCTAAATCAAGTCTCTGTTTCAGTTGAGCAACAATGTCCAATGAAATAACATTTTAAATTCAGTTCAGTCCCACATGCCTGCAAGAAATCCCAAATTTGCTACTTAGAAGCTATAGTCAACAGCGGAAACCTCTTGATAGTAAATACAATATCCCTTAAAGAAGTCTTTGAAAATGTTCTCACTTTTGTGGAGTTGAGAAAACTAGGCTTTAAAAATAATTTCCTAGTTACAACAGAAAGGAAGAGTTAAAGTGAAAGGGTTTACTCCACCCAATGTCTGCCAAAAGCAAATCCCATTGTTAGGGCGGAGACATAGTCGACACGTCATCATATCCAGTATCTCTAGTTACAAAAATTTCAGTCAAGATGGCTTCCCCTTTCCTAACACTCAAACCAGAAAGTGACTATGGGTGTGGCTAGGGACTGACCGGGGCAGAGCCCAAAGCCTATATACATCTCAAGGAACTGTGGAACCGTATGGGTTACAGATTTATTTTAAACACTGCTTTTTGCCAATATTTAAAGTGGACATTGGAGTTACTGTATATTCAAAAAGGCTGTCAAAAACTGAAGGTTGAAGAGAAGATACGTACTGTACCGTGTATGACACCCAACTGTGATAAAATTACATTCAAATTACACCTCCACAGATATTCGTGGAGAGAACGCCCGCCTGGTCAACACAACTACGGCCTAGATTCAATCAGATCAAGCATTAACCGGCAATAACAGATACCCGCATAGCAGATGTTTTGGCGGTGTCAGAGGTGGAACTGTGTTGGAGCTGTCAAATCCCTGAGCAGCTGCTCTTGCGACCATTGTCACGAAGCCACACCTGCCCCACTTGTGTTAAAATTCACAACGAGAAATTGTAGGCTATATACTGTAGAAATAATTACGCTCAAATTGAATAAGCATTAAACAAAATAATGAGGATTTATATAATCATATTCACATTCTAGAGTTCAAACTTGTAAACAAGGCTGCATGGGATATGTCTTAATGCGACTTTGTGAAGCTAATTGCAATGTCCGCTTTAGGTAGCCACTTGTGGATTCGACAGCTCTAACGTTGGGTTATGTTAGTAGGCTGTTTGCCATGTGCTGGATGTGACATGTTACATGCACATAAACCACCATGTTTTCTAGACACAGAGGGCGTTCATGTCAGTTCCAAACAGAGCAAGATACTAGAATGACACTTTGTACAGGTCATTGTGGTGATGACAAACAACTTGTCAGATAGTATCAGCTTGGGCCATCACACCTCCTGTGTAAGAGCTTATCATGGCTCGCAGCAAAGTAAGGGGGAAGTTACCTGACATTGAGGGATTTAGACAATTTGGCAGTGGCATACACTGGTCCTGGGGAGCTGATGGGTTGTGAAAAAAAAAAAAGACTTTTAAACTTTTAGCTGTTCCCATTTTTTTTACCTGCACAGCTGCCCGTGATTATATACGTTAACAAATTCCTCAGCAGCCTATCAAAGAGTTTATATCCACCACCCATTGTCATTTCTTAAAATAGGTCAACTTGGTCACCAGAGGGCAACCTCAAAGTTCAAGGTTTACTTTTGTTCCCCTTGGTCTGTAAAGTGTTGTGTCCCAATATTAAATGATGTATCCTTGACTTCAAAAGGCACATTTTCACATATATGAGAAAAGCCCATGTTTTTGCCTGTTTCACACACCTTCATGTGCTTTCACAGCAACAAAGATGTAGGAGGATTACACAACATGTACGTTTATATTCGTACATCATTGAAAAAAAGTCTAAGCCACTTGTGGTCTTGTCAAATACCTGTAAGTCATCACATTACTGCTTTCGTTAATTGGTGGTGTGCCCATAGATGGCAAGATATGACAAGATATGACAGCCGCAAGTTCTATGTCATGTTTTGTCTTAGATTGTCTTGTCATTTTGCTTTTCCCTCTGTTCGTTTTCCCCCTGCTGGTCTTTTTAGGTTCGTTCCCCTTTTTCTCTCTCCCTTCCTCTCTCTCTTCTCTCTATCGTTCCGTTCCTGCTCCCAGCTGTTCCTATTCCCCTAATCAATCATTTAGTCTTCCCACACCTGTTCCCTATCTTTTCCCCTGATTAGAGTCCCTATTTCTCCCCTTGTTTTCCGTTTCTGTCCTGTCGGATCCTTGTATATTGTTCACCGTGCTGTGTCTTTGTATCGCCCTGTCGTGTCGTGTTTCCCTCAGATGCTGCGTGGTGAGCAGGTGTCTGAGTCTGCTACGGTCAAGTGCCTTCCCGAGGCAACCTGCAGTTTATTATCGAGTCTCCAGTCAGTTCTCGTGATTACGAGTGAAATTGTTTTTATGCTTTATTTACCGCTCCGATTTGTCTAGGAGTATTGCTATTTCCTTAAACTGGATTAAAGACTCTGTTTTCGCCAAGTCGCTTTTGGGTCCTCATTCACCTGCATAACATTCTAATCCCCTTTAGGGCAAGGTTTTTATTTGAAGAAGAAAAGAAATGCCCTACTATTGGTCCTCGAGTCAAATAACACATATGTGACAAAGTAGATGATTCAAAAAAAAAAAAAATATTTAAAACGTTGCATGCCTACATTTAGATGTACACATCCATGTAGCCTATGCAGCATGCCTAATAGGCCACAGCAGTGTGTTTATCTGAAAGGCTGAAGAAAGAAGTAGCTTCTTATTAAATGCATTGTAATCTTCATGTTCAAGCTGTTGGCTTTGCTTCCCTTCTCAACACACTATCAAAGAATGTAATTCTACATTTCTAAGAAGAGAGTACTCATGTGGGATTCAAACTCTTGCAGCAATTACTGTGAGCCAGACGCTTGTTCTACACTGTGAGCCAGACGCTCACTCTACACTGTGAGCCAGACAAATGCTCTACACTGTGTGCTATATGACCAGTCAGTCAAATGCATGTGATCTAATTGTTTTGATAATCAGATCGTGCTGTTGCACTTCTGTTAAGTATGCTTTCATGAAGTGCTGGATCACATCCAACTACATCGACTATTTTAATTGGCTGATATGGAATATGTTACCGGATAAATCACGGCCAGCAATACAGGTTAGCATACAGTATACAGGGCTAAATGTGGCAGGTTATCTAATGGGAACAGCTAAGATGTAGCATGTTATCACATGTAACTACGTCAGCCATTTTGGCTGATGCACATTTTGAGACAGAGAAAAAGTTATATATTTTTTAACTTTTTCTAATGTTGGTTTCTGTTGTGTAGAACTCCTCATTTAGAACACACATTTTTAAATATCTTGCTAGAGAATGACCTTGTATTTGAATTGTCTAAAACTTGGGAATAGGTCTATTCACTCCAGAAATATTCAGGTGAAGTGATTGTTATATCCCCAGCAATCTATCTGCATGGAGGCTTTCAGCCTTGTTGACATTTTTCAGTATTCCTATGTTCTGTTTCATGTAGCAGACTAAGTGTGATGCATTGAGTTGCTACTCTGGAGGATATTGTAATGTCAGACAGTATTTACCCATTGTGATGACACCACTTCGTATGACACTACTTTGAAAAGGACACGTCTACACTCTTGGAAATAAAGGTGCTATCTAGAACCAAACAGGGTTATTCTGCTGTCTCCATAGGAGAACCCTTTGAAGAACCCCTTTTGGTTCCAGGTAAAACCCTTTCCACAAAATAGTTCTACCTGGAACCAAAAAGGGTTCTACATGGATTCCAAAAGGTTTAGCCACAGAACCCTTTTGGTGTGTAGATTTCCCCAAAAGGAATTACATTTCATGTGACTGTCCTGATAGCAAGGTTACAAGGCCTAGAACAAAGAGTTCCATAGTCTCATTTTAGTACCGGGGGCAAAAGTGATTAGCCTCGCAAGCCACTCTGATCTTGCAAGCTTACATGGATTGTCCCTGCAAAGGTTGTGAGATCAAGGTGGCTTGCAAGGCCAAATAGTAATATGCATGATATTATTGGGGTTGCATAAGGATAGTTGAAAGGCGAAATAAGATAAAGGTTTCATTACATGATGTTATTAGTATTCATTTCCAATATGTCTAAATGAGAGTGAATTAGATTGGCAGTACCGGTAGGTGATAATACCTGATGATAAAAGCTAAAGGCAGGTTTGCCATAGTCACACAGTAGAATGGAAGACTGACCTAATAAAGAGAATAGGTGGGAATATTACCACTGTGTGTCAGGACTACTTTACAGGGTATTATAAACTGGGTTGTTTGAGCCCTGAATGCTGATTGGCTGACAGCCATGGTAAACGGTCTGATATAACACGGCTGTCAGCCAATCCGCATTCACGGCTCGAATAACCCAGTTTATAATACCCTGTAAAGTAGTATTACAAAACATTTATTTTACTGCTCAAATTACATTGGTAACCAGTTAATAATAGCAATAGGCACTCCGCCTGGACACACCCCTTATTGGCCATATACCACACCTCATTGGGCCTTATTGCTTAATTATACCAATGGAATTGTTGAATACTTGTTTCCGATTCGCTTGAAGGCTTTTTAGAGCCTGCGTTATTTCCCGATAACTCACGGTATAATTTGCATGGTAGAATTCAATGGTTGTAGTTCATTCTTACATGTTCTATGTTTGAGCTGCTTTTGAGAGCAATAGTCGAGTTGAAAACGTTATTGGCATTGTTGAATTCGATTTTGTCAATGGTAAGCTAGGACTCATGGTTTGATTAGCTAAACTACTTCAGTGGATGTTGAACACATTTCTACTGGCAAATGTGTTAAATTATAGCCATGGTATAAAAGGGATAGTCAATTTGGGGCTCTATGCATGCTCTGGAAAATAATGCAACTCCATGGAAGGTCAGTTCACAACTTCCATGTTGTTCATTATTTTCCATAGAACCCATAGCCCCTTGTTGATTATCCCTTGCGTAGTGCCACCGGATAATACAGGCTTTACTCTATTTCTACGTTTATTTCATTCACCGCCCCCTCTCCCTATACTATGTTTCATCCCCCTTCATTTCATGATCTTATGTTCTCTTTCACTATTTCTCACATTGATCCTCACATTGATTCTCTTAAGGTGTCCGCATACATAGGTTTGGTTTGCTCCTAGCAGAACTCTTCTAGGCGAAGTGAACATCTGTGCTCCCATACTACCATAAAACATAAGAAAAAAAGCAATATTACTGTTTGTCCCTCTGAAGACGTCGTAAACCAGTACACTTCTTCAAAATAGTCAGAAATGTCAGTGAAATGCTTAATGTACTTACAAGCCCTTAACCAACAATGCAGTTTTAAGAAAAATAATTGTTAACTAAAAAAGGCAGATGCTTGCCATGTGGTAGCAGAGGGAACAGTCTATGGCTAGGGTGGATGACAATTTTTAGCGCCTTCCTCAGACACCGCCTGGTATAGAGGTCCTGGATGGCAGGAAGCTTGGCCCCAGTGATGTACTGGGCCGTACGCACTACCCTCTATAGTACCTTGCTGTGTGATGCCGAGCAGTTGCCATACCAGGCAGTGATGAAACCAGTGGTGCAGCTGTATAATTTTTTGAGGATCTGAGGACCCATGCCAAATCTTTTCAGTCTCCTGAGGGGGAATATGCTTTGTCGTGCCCTCTTCACGACGGTCATGGTGTGTTTGGACCATGATAGATTGTTGGTGATGTGGACACCAAGGAACTTCCAGCTCTCAACCTGTTCCACGACAAGGTAAAACATCTGTCGTTCTGCACCTGAACAAGGCAGTTAACCCACTGTACCCCAGGCGCTGATGAAGTGGATGTCAATTAAGGCATCCCCCCGCAGATTCTGAGAAGTTGGGTTAAATGTGGAAGACACATTTCAGTTGAATGCCTTCAGTTGTACAACTGACTAGGTATTCCAGTTTAGTTGGAGTGTAATGTGTGTCAGCATTGACTTCATTGAATAGAGCTAATGAAAATCATGTCCACAGAAGATCCGATGTTATGAAGAAAGTTAAGCTAATGCTACAATGCTAGCTGTAGTGGAATGTGTGCCAGCGGTGACTGCATTGAATAGGGCTCAAGAGAATCTCCATAGCCATGGACGTTCCGGTAGAATATGCTATGATGAATGAGGATGCTATTGCTACAATGCTAGTTACAGTGGAGTGTGTGCTAGCATTTACTACATTGAATAGGTTTTACCATAACCATGGTCTCAGAAGGTCCAATTAGCACCTGGGAATGCAGATGCTAATGCTACAATGTTAGTTGGAGTGGAATGTGTGCTAGCATTGACTACATTATATGAATCAAGAGAAACTCAATGGTCTCAGAAGGTCCAATTAGCACATGTTATATGTGGGAATCAAGATGCTGATTCTACAGTGCTAGTTGAAGTAAAATGTTGTGCTAGTGTTCGCTACAGAAAACATGTTTAACAGCATGTTTTATTGAAAATGCTAATGCAATAATGCTTCAGTCCCTGGTTGAAGAGCCCTCTCTGGCTCTCTTTGCAGATTTCATCATCACATTGCTATTTCTAATTAGGTCAAAGATGCACACATACAGTACCCATAGCAACTGATTGTGTAGTGCGTTCACTGGTGTGTGTGGTGGCTCGTTGGTGTGTGTGAATTAGCGTGTGTGTGTTTAAGGAAGAGCCATGGTCTCCATGGCCTGGCAGCCGCGCACAAGGCTAAGATCACCATAAGCAATGCCAAGCCCTGGCTGGAGTGAGGTAAAGCTCGCCACCATTGGTCTCTGGAACAGTGGAAACGCGTTCTCTGGAGTGATGAATTGACAGTCTGGAGACGCTCTGGAGTGATGCAAGATGGCTTCACCATCTTGCAGTCCGACGGACTAATCTGGGTTCGTCAGATGCCAGGAGAACGCTACCTGCCCCTATTATGCATAGTGCCAACTGTAGGTTTGGTGGAGGTGGAATAATGGTCTGGGGCTGTTTTTCATGGTTTGGGCCCCTTAGTTCAAGTGAAGGGACATTTTAACACTACAGCATACAATGACATTCTTGACTATTCTGTGCTTCCAACTTTGTCGCAACAGTTTGTGGAAGGCCCTTTTCTGTTTCAGCGTGACAATTAAAAAAAATATATATACACTGCTCAAAAAAATAAAGGGAAAACTTAAACAACACAATGTAACTCCAAGGCAATCACACTTATGTGAAATCAAACTGTTCACTTAGGAAGTAACACTGATTGACAATGTGGTCCTTCTGTAGCTCAGTTGGTAGAGCATGGCGCTTGTAACGCCAGGGTAGTGGGTTCGATTCCCGGGACCACCCATACGTAGAATGTATGCACACATGACTGTAAGTCGCTTTGGATAAAAGTGTCTGCTAAATGGCATACATTATATTATACATTTCACATACAGTGAGCTACAAAAGTATTGTGACAATTGTGTTGTTGTTTTGGTGCTGTACTCCAGAACTTTGGATTTTAAATTATACAATGACTGTGAGGTTAAAGTGCAGACGGTCAGCTTGAATTTTATGGTATACAATCCATGTCTCAATTATCTCAAGGCTTAAAAATCCTTATTGTATTTATTTATTTCATTTAACCTTTATTTAACTAAGCAAGTCAGTTAACTTCTCTGGGATATGTGGGACGGTAGCGTCCCACCTGGCAAACATCCAGTGAAAATGCAGAGCACCAAATTCAAATAAATTACTATAAAAATGTAACTTTCATGAAATCACACATGCAATACACCAAATTAAAGCTACACTTGTTTTGAATCCAGCCAACGTGTCAAATAACAAAAAGGTTTTACAGCAAAAGCAAACGAGTACAGCACCCCAGCAAACAAACACAGACAATCATATTTCAACCCACAAGGTGCCACACAAAATACAAAAATAAAGATATAATTCATGCCTTACCTTTGACGGGCTTCTTCTGTTGGCACTCCAATATGTCCCATAAACATAACAAATCGTCCTTTTATTCGATTAATTCCGTCGATATACACTGCTCAAAAAAATAAAGGGAACACTTAAACAACTCCAAGTGAATCACACTTCTGTGAAATCAAACTGTCCACTTAGGAAGCAACACTGATTGACAATACATTTCACATGCTGTTGTGCAAATGGAATAGACAACAGGTGGAAATTATAGGCATTTAGCAAGACACACCCAATAAAGGAGTGGTTCTGCAGGTGGGGGCCACAGACCACTTCTCAGTTCCTATGCTTCCTGGCTGATGTTTTGGTCACTTTTGAATGCTGGCGGTGCTTTCACTCTAGTGGTAGCATGAGATGGAGTCTACAACCCACACAAGTAGTTCAGGTAGTGCAGCTCATCCAGGATGGCACATCAATGCGAGCTGTTGCAAGAAGGTTTGCTGTGTCTGTCAGCGTAGTGTCCAGAGCATGGAGGTGCTACCAGGAGACAGGCCAGTACATCTGGAGATGTGGAGGAGGCCGTAGGAGGGCAACAACCCAGCAGCAGGACCGCTACCTCCGCCTTTGTGCAAGGAGGAGCACTGCCAGAGCCCTGCAAAATGACCTCCAGCAGGCCACAAATGTGCATGTGTCTGCTCAAACGGTCAGAAACAGACTCCATGAGGGTGATATGAGGCCCGACGTCCACAGGTGGGGATTGTGCTTACAGCCCAAAACCGTCCTGGACGTTTTTATTTGCCAGAGAACACCAAGATTGGCAAATTCGCCACTGGCGACCTGTACTCTTCACAGATGAAAGCAGGTTCACACTGAGCACATTTGACAGACGTGACAGTCTGGAGACGCCGTGGAGAACGTTCTGCTGCCTGCAACATCCTTCAGCATGACCGGTTTGGCGGTGAGTCAGTCATGGTGTGAGGTGGCATTTCTTTGGGGGGCTGCACAGCCCTCCATGTGCTCTCCAGAGGTAGCCTGACTGCCATTAGGTACCGAGATGAGATCCTCAGACCCCTTGTGAGACCATATGCGGTTGGCCCTGGGTTCCTCCTAATGCAAGACAATGCTAGACCTCATGTGGCTGGAGTGTGTCAGCAGTTCCTGCAAGAGGAAGGCATTGATGCTATGGACTGGCAAGTAAACAAGTTCTCATTTAGAACTGCGACCTGGCCAAGATAAAGCAAAGCAGCGTGATAGAAACAACAACACAGAGTTACACATGGAATAACAAACGTACAGTCATTAACACAATAGGAAAAAATATATATACAGTGTGTGCAAATGAGCTAGGATTAGGGAGGTAAGTCAATAAATAGGCCGTAGTGGTGAAGTAATTACAATTTAGAAATTAAACACTGGAGTGATAGATGTGCAGAAGATGAATGTGCAAGTAGAGATACAGGGGTGCAAAGGATGAGGTAGTTGGATGGGCTATTTACAGATTAATATGTACAGGCGCAGTGAACTGTGAGTTTTTGACAGCTGATGCTTAAAGTTAGTGAGGTAGACATGAGTCTCCAGCTTCAGTAGTTTTTGCAATTTGTTCCAGTCATTGGCAGCAGAGAACTGGAAGGAAAGGCGGCCAAAGGAGAAATAGGCTTTGGGGGTGACCAGTGAAATATACCTGATGGAGTGCATGCTACGGGTGGGTGCTGAGATAATGTGGGGCTTTACCTAGCAAAGACTTATAGATGACCTGGAGCCAGTGGGTTTTGTCGACGAATATGAAGCGTGGGACAGCCAACGAGAGCATACAATGCCCCCATGCACAAAGCAAGGTCCATACAGAAATGGTTTGTCGAGATTGGTGTGGAAGAACTTGACTGGCCTGCACAGAGCCCTGACCTCAAGCCAGTCGAACACCTTAGGGATGAATTGGAACACCAACTGCAAGCCAGGCCTAATCGCCTCACTAATGGTGTTCGGGCTGAATGGAAGCAAGGCCCCCGTAGCAATGTTCCAACATCTAGATGTTCGACGAGCACATACTTTTCACAATGTAGTGTATCTGTATCGGAGGTGTTGACCTCTAGAAATGGACCCGTAAGTATGCATTTCACTGTTAGTCGACACCCGTTGTCTACAAAGCATGTAACAAATAACATTTGATTTAAATCAAGTGCATACTACTGCCTCGGAAGGAGGGGCTAGATAAGGGTGTATTTGGAACTCATACCACCCTAGATCTGTAGCTGGAAAACAGATTTAAAGATTTGACTTGATGTATATACAAACTTGTTCATGTAAGACTAACACTTGATCGTGATTTACACAGATTGTACCATGAACATGTAATACACGCCATTTCTATTTGGATAAAGCTACAACTGGCATTCGTTGGAAGTCAGGGATAATCCTCTCACTGAAGTGTTTTGTGATGACATGGCTTTGTCATTGTACATTTTGTTTCCCATCTCCCTATGGTTCCCTGGGGGCATTAACCCACCCTTTATCATGATGTTAGTTGTCTTGTTTTGTGAAACACGTTTTCACGTTTAAAAAAAAAAACTGTAGAGAGTATGTCACCAAACCACGTTGATGAGAAACAATAAGGTCAACACCTCCGATACAGAATTACTTTAACATTGAAAATGCACTTTATCTTTATCTGCAATTGTTTGAATTTGAGATTTAGTTGAGAGAAAGAGCTACTGCAAGAATAGGTGCACACCTTGAATACAGCATTTTATATTCTGACTGAACTCACAGCGTGGTTGCCTCTATTTACAATGGATTGAATATTGAATTAGTCTAGACTCTAGAGAGGTTCTGGATGTGTCTGTCTGTTTTGTGGTTGAGAGCGCTTCTCTGACTGTCCTCACCCCCCTTCCCTCCGAGGGTGCTAGCTGTCTCCACAGCCTGCCTGTCAGCCACCTGACAGCTGACACACCATGATGGAAGGTGGCTCCATGGGACATCTGCTCAGCTAGACATGCCCAAACTGTTTGGGAAATGAAACATGAAGGAGAAACTCCATTGGTCTATTGTTTTTCTTAGTTGGTGATGGCATACAAGGCTGTGACGATTTGGAATGATGGGAACATTTTCACAGAAATGTTGAATACCAATGTGTATGGTGTTTCAACTTCACTTACAGTATGTTACATAGAGATATACTATTGGATGATCTGTGTCCATTACAAAGATCAATACAGGCCAGGGTTTGAGGAGAAAGAAGGAAATGGATACCCTAACGTGTAAAAACAGTGAAAGTGTGAAGACAGTAGAGCTGCAAACATGTAAAACAAAGGGTGAAATACCATCATTATTGACCCAATATTTGACTTACAGTACCAGTCAAAAGTTTGGACACCTACTCATTCAGGGGATTTTCTTTATTTAATAAAATATATTTTCTACATTGTAGAATAATAGTGAAGACATCAAAACTATGAAATAACACATATGGAATCAAAGTAGTAATTCCCCCCAAAAAACAAAAAGTGTTAAACATGTCATAATATATTTTAGATTCTTCAAAGTAGCCACCCTTTGCCTTGATGACAGTTTTGCACACTCTTGGCATTCTCTCAACCAGCTTCACCTGGAATTATTTTCCAACAGTCTTGAAGGAGTTCCCACATATACTGAGCACTTGTTGGCTGCTTTTCCTTCACTCTGCGGTCCAACTCATCCCAAACCATCTCAATTGGGTTGAGGTCAGGTGATTGTGGAGGCCAGGTCCTCTGATGCAGCACTCCAGCCTGGATGTGTGTTGGGTCATTGTCCTGTTGAAAAACAAATGATAGTCCCACTAAGCGCCAACCAGATGGTATGGCGTATCGAATACCAAGAGTGTGGTACTGTATAAGTATGTGGTCAGTATAAGATTATATCATCCTGTCCATAATGATTTTTTATGCTACATGAGTTCTGTCATGTTGTTTACGCTTTATACATTGTGCATTCGAAGATTAACCTCTGACATTTGTCATTGAAAATGTCATATTTGTTTGACTCCCAAGATTGCTTATGACTTCATACATTATGTTGGCTTTGAATTTCTCTCTCTTGATTGAAGTGTTCCGTTCCAACCAAAAGGGAATTCCAAGAGGGTTCTGTAGCATTCATTATAAATGGAGTGTGTCAATCCATTTGTTTAGTTTGTTTTGCTTTGAATGTTTCTAAATGAGCTAGGGAATGTGTGTTTAATATATATTTGACAGATTAATTTGTTCTAAAGGTGGTATCCTATGACGGTGCCACGTTGAAAGTCACTGGGCTTTTCAGTAAGACTATTCTACAGCCAATGTTTTCCTATTGAGGTTGCATGGCTGTGTGCTTGATTTTATACACCTGTCAGCAATGGGTGTGGCTGAAATAGCCAAATCCACTCATTTTAAGGAGTGTCTACATCATTTTGTCTGTATATAGTGTATGTCTTTGATGGTAGAATGGTATCAATTTATGGTAAAGTTGGTGGTATGGTAGGGTGTGGTTATTCCTGACTATCCCAGGAAGATACAAGTCTTTTCTAAAACCATAATGCGTGAAAATGCTTCTCGCATGCAATGTTGAGTACCCTTCTTTGAGTCAGAACATGCAATACACATGCATCACGAAGGATAAACCAAATCCATTCCACTCTGTGAAGATGTTTTCTGAATACTGTATATTTCCATTCTACCCAACGCATTTGCCTAACAACTTGGCATATTGAGCAATAAACAATATTCTCTCATCGCCTCGCATCGCCCGCAGCGCATGTTGAGCGGAGGTTAAATCAGAAAAAAAATCAAATTATCTTATTTTAATGGGCATCAGAGAAACAGTCAACCTTAACTGAGTCATAATGACCCTACAGTAATCATGACTTACAGTGTGTTCTGAGGAAAAACGTTTGCTCGATTTTCTATCTTCACAAAGCCCCCCCATGTGACCTTCATAAACACCAAAGAAGACTCGAGGCTGAAATCGCTTCCAAAGGTGTTTCAAAAAAGTAACGAGTAAAGGGTCTGAATATTTATGTCAAATGTGATATTTCAGTTTATTTTTAATACATTTGCAAAACTTTCTAAAAACCTGTGTTTGCTTTTTTATTTTGAGGTATTGTGTGTAGATTGGTACGAAACACATTTTTTTAGAATCATGGTGGTAATGTAACTTATATATACAGTGCCTTCGGAAATTATTCAGACCCCTTGACCTTTTCCACATTTTATTAGGTTACAGCCTTTTTCTAAATATGTTTTTTTTTAAATGTCCATCATTAATGGCCTGCAGCATACCACCCTGCATTCCACTGCTTGCTTGCTTCTGCAGCTAAGCAGGGTTGGTCCTGGTCAGTCTCTGGATGGGAGACCAGGTGCTGCTGGAAGTGGTGTTGGAGGGCCAGCAGAAAGCACCCTTTCTTCTGGTCTAAAAAAATAAATATCCCAATGCCCCAGGGCAGTGATTGGGGACATTGTCCTGTGTAGGGTGCTGTCTTTTGGATGGGACGTTAAATGGGTTTCCTGATTTTTTTGTGGTCACTAAATATCCCATGGCACGTATTTTGAGAGTAGGTGTGTTAATTAACCCTGGTGTCTTGGCTAAATTCTCAATCTGGACCTCATACCATCACAGTCACTTAATAATCCCCAGTTTACAATTCATCCCCCCTCCTATTCACCAAATCTTTGCTTTAAATGAGAATGTGTTCTCAGTCAACTTACCTGGTAAAATAAAGGTACAAAATATGAATACAAATCTACAACAAAAAAATCTGTGTCAAAGCAAAAACAGGATTTTATACATTTTTGTAAATGTATAAAAATAAATAAAGCTAAAATAGCATATTTACATAACTATTCAGCCCCTTTACTGAGTACTTTGTTGAAGCACCTTTGGCAGCAATTACAGCCTAGAGACTTCTTCGGTATGACACTACAAGCTTGGCACACCTGTATTTGGGGAGTTTCTCCCATTATTCTCTGCTGATCCTCTCAAGCTCTGTCAAGTTGGATGGGGAGCTTTGCTGCACAGCTATTTTCAGGTCTCTCCAGAGATGTTAGATGTTAGATCGGGTTCAATTCCGGGCTCTCAAGGACACTCAAACTTGTCCCGAAGCCACTCCTGCATTGTCTTGGCTGAGTGCTTAGGGTTTGTGAGGTGAACCTTCACCCAAGTCTGAGGTCCTGAGCGCTCTGGAGCAGATTTTCATTAAAGATCTCTCTGTACTTTGATCCATTCATCTTTCCCCCAATCCTGACTAGTCTCCCAGTCCCTGCCGCTGAACAACTTCCCCACAGCATGATGCTGACACCACCATGAAGTGACGCTTGGTATTCAGGCCAATCAGTTCAATTTTGGTTTCATCAGACCAGAGAATCTTGTTTCTCATGGTCTGTGAGTCTTTATGTGCCTTTTGGCAAACTCCAAGCGGCTGTCATGTGCCTTTTACTAAGGAGTGGCTTCTGTCTGGCCACTCTACCATAAAGGCCTGATTGGTGGAGTGCTGCGGATATGGTTGTCCTTCTGGAAGGTTCTTCCATCTCCACAGAGGAACTCTAGAGCTTTGTCAGACTGACCATCGGGTTCTTGGTCACCTCCCTGACCAAGGCCCTTCTCCACTTATTGCTCAGTTTGGCTGGGCGGCCAGCTCTGGGAAGAGTGTTGGTGGTTCCAAACTTCTTCCATTTAAGAATGACGGAGGCCACTGTGTTCTTGGGGACCTTTAATGCTGCAGAAATGTTTTCGTACCCTTCACCAGATCTGTGGCTCAAGAGAATCCTGTCTCAGAGCTCTATGGACAATTCCTTTGACCTCATGGCTTGGTTTTTAATCTGACATGCACTGTCAACTGTGGGACCTTATATAGACAGATGTGTGCCATTCCTAATCATGTCCATTCAATTGAATTTACCACAGGTGGTCTCCAATCAAGTTGTAAAAACATCAAGGATGATCAATGGAAACAGGATGCACCTGAGCTCAATTTCGAATCTCATAGCAAAGGTTCTGAATACTTATGTAAATAAGGTATATCCGTTATTTAATTTTAATAAATGTGAAAAAAATGTGTATTAACCTGTTTTATCTTTTTCATTATTGGGTATTGTGTGTATATTTGCTGGAGATGTTTTTTTAAATGTAATACATATTAGAATAAGGCTGCAACGTATAGAAATGCGGAAAATGTCGAAGGGTCTAAATACATTCCGAATGCACTGTATCTATTTGCATTAATTTAAAACCCTGTAAGGATCTGTATTCTCAGATGTACTATGGCACATCCTAAGTGTGTCCTATCCTGGGTCAGCTTCATTAGAATACACCATAGGAAAATGTTTTTGTGACAGAAAACAAAAACAATCATTTCTTATTGGAGATAAGTTCAGATTGTGTCTCCTCGTTTTGTCAGTATCGTGCCCAATGAACATGACCCTCTTGTCTGTCCAGGTCTGACCACACTGCAGGTGGTGCTGGACACGGCTGCAGAAAGGAAGTGGCAGGTGACCGCCATCAACGTGGGCAACCTGAAGGACGAGAGGAAAGACGAGGCCTACCGCTCCCTCTTCCAGGACCTGGAGAACAAGAAGGAGAGACGGGTCATCCTGGACTGTGAACAGGACAAAGTCAAAGACATTATGGAACAGGTAAACATAAAAGCTCAGTCCTCTGGTAGTTTGTGCTGGCCCTGATGTTAGAGCAGTGTTATATTGAACAGCTATTCTGCTATGACTGAGCTTATGATGACTGCAATGATGAGTGTGTGTAATGCAGCAGTTGAGATCTTGTTGGTGTGTTTTTGCCTGTGTGGGTGAGTGTCATCCTTGCCTGCAAACATTTCACACCTACCCCCCAAGTGGACTGCCTTGCAACAATCCCTTTAATTGTTCAATTAAACTGCAACAAAAGTGGAATTAAAGGCCACAGAGATTTACATAAACGGGTTATTTATAAATCATCCCTGGCCCGTGGGAGAGTACATCAATTTGTTTTTAAGGCAAGCAGATGTGTGTTTCACAAAACACTGAAATCAATGCGTATTCCCCTCGCTGCTGCATGCTAAAGGTTTTATCTGAGAGAAACATAATCAAAACAAAAAAGTTTTCTGCCTATAGGAAGTCCCGTACAATGCATTTTTATTCAAATTATTATTTAAATCTCTTTATGTAACTGGCTTTCTAAGTGGAGGTGTCACTCATGTGGTGGGATTAGCTGCAGGTGTGTCATTTGAGGTAGTTAGTGAAATGGCTTTTGAGGTAATTTCTGAAATGGGCTTCCTGTTTTGGTTCGTTACTGACAAGTGATAGCACTGGCAGGTGGCAGGTGTTCGTGACTGTAAATAAAGCCTATAAGAATAACACTCATGACTACTGTAGCATACGGAATATGATTACATGGAGACTGTCTTGTTTGATTGCCATGTCATTATGGTTTCATATATGATCTGTTCTGTTTACCTATCTGATCTTTTCTCCAGGTTATCACCATTGGCAGACATGTGAAAGGCTACCACTATATCATTGCAAATTTGGTGAGTTTTCACAACTCAGCTGTGGAATTGGAATCTCAGGGAGAACATAGTGCCTAGAATTGATTTATTAAGCTAAAAGCATAGTGATGAGACATTGAGAGGCCAGAGTGATCGTCTTCCAATTGAATCTCTTATGTATTGCCAAATAAGTTCGCTTTGGGTAATAATTCCATTCCCGTTTCTTTCTTTCAGCTGACATTTGTTTGACAGCAAACATTCCCATTTCATGTCTGTGCTTGGATTCACTTGTTTTTCATTTCAGGGTTTTGTGGATGGGGACCTCTCCAAAATTCAATATGGAGGAGCCAACGTCTCAGGTTTCCAGATTGTGGATTTCGATGACCCGTTGGTTTCCAAATTTGACCAGATTTGGGAGGCTCTGGAGGAGAAGGAGTACCCTGGTGCCGACAGTAAGATTAGGGTGAGTAGACATCCACGTGGGTGCTGAGTTGAGAGGGACTCAGCTAGCACTTCTCTATCCCCGGGAGCTGTGACGTGGCTGTGGCTTCAAAATGTTTTGCCCCTATTCTCCCTCACACATACTGTGTGTGTGTGCAGACCCAGGCACACAGCCGCTTGCACACACACACAGACAAGCACACTGACGTCCTCACAACCCCTCTCAGAAACACACAAACTCTTCCTTCCCCTCCCTTGTGTCCCCATTTCACCCCCCAACACACTTACACACCCTTCCCCTTCTGTTCTATTGCAGTACACGTCGGCGTTGACCTACGACGCGGTGCAGGTGATGACGGAGGCCTTCCGCTACCTGCACAAGCAGCGCATTGACATCGCCAGAAAGGGCAACAACGGCGACTGTCTGGCTAACCCCGCCGTGCCCTGGGCGCAGGGAGTGGAGATTGAACGAGCGCTCAAACAGGTGACAGCATGGGGTTGCCGTGGCAACGGCTGCCTGGCTCTACCACATACACGCACACACAGAGACTGAAGTATAAGGACACACAAAAACATACACACATTCTCCCCTGAGCTAGCATTGACAATAGTCTTCCCACACACTCTCAGGATTTCTACCCTGAGCATTGGCTTCAAAGCTTAGACGAGGCAATGTGAATCCAGATCTGTGTGGAAAAAGTAAATTGGTCTATGACAGAGGTATTTAATTGTGGCGTCTTGCCATTCTGCCACTGTGGTTTTGTGTCCTTCTAGGTTCGTGTGGACGGTCTCACAGGGAATATTCAGTTTGATCAACATGGCAAACGAGTAAACTACTCTGTTAATATCATGGAGCTGAAGAATAATGGTCCTGTGAAGGTATGTTAGTGTTTCTGAATATGGATATAGCTAGAACATGTCTCAATATGATAGATGCTGAGCCCACCCTCGGAAGCCCCGCCTTACTGGCTACAATATCAGCGCTGTCATCCATTTTCAAAATTCTTCTCTCTTCAGCTCGCCTGAAGGAAGAACATTTCACGCAATTTACTAACTTTTCAATCACACGAAGGCTCCAAGATTCAGATCTGACTTAGGTGTCTGTCAGTGGGTCCCCCTAGATGTTGCTTTGCTCTCTTTACGTGACACATGTATGCATTGCATGCACATGACCAATAGGGCCCGAACTATAGAGTATCATAATCACATAAGTCAATTAATTTTAACAAACTCAGAACACATCTGACAGCAAAACGTATGCAGAGTACGTGACAAATAAACTTGAGTCGGGGGAATTTTTACTGGTTGCTCAGGGGGTCAAGGAGAGGTCAAGTTGTGGAAAATACTGAGATCAAGAAAAATAAAGTAAGTAGCAAGTGCTGTGTGCATATGTTTGCCAAACTGGTGCTGTTAGATTACAATCTAATTTCTCTAACGGTTCGGAACAATGTAAACACTAAATCAATTAAGTGTACTAGAGAGTCTGTAATTATTATTTAAAACATTATGTAAAGCCTTTATTACAGCAAAGACCAAAACCAGTCGCATTCATTCGTGAATGCAATTTCCAAAATGGAGCGGTGTAACGGTTTTCTTCTGGGGAAAGAGAGGCTGACCAAAATGCAGCGTGGTTAGTTTTGTCCATCTTTAATAAAGATGAAAATACAACAATCTACAAAACAAGAAACGTGAAAAAACCAAAACAGTCCTATCTGGTGCCACAAACACAAAGACAGGAACACTCACCCACAAAACCCAACACAAAACAGGCTACCTAAATATGGTTCCCAATCAGAGACAATGACTAACACCTGCCTCTGATTGAGAACCATATCAGGCCAAACATAGAATGCCCACCCAGCTCACGTTCTGACCAACACTAAAACAAGGAAAACACACAGGAACGATGGTCAGAACGTGACAGTTCGGGCAGATCCTGGCTGACTGGCGGCTCTGGCAAATCCTGGCTGAATGGCGGGTCTGGAAGATCCTGGCTGACTGGCGGATCCTGGCAGACTGGCGGCACTGGCGCTGGGCAGACAGGAAGCTCCGGCAACGCTGGAGAGGAAGGCTACGGCAGCGCCTGACTGAGGAGCTCTGGCGCCTCTGGACTAAGGGGCTCTGGCGCCTCTGGATTAAGAGGCTCTGGCGCCTCTGGACTGAGAGGCTCTGGCGCCTCTGGACTGAGGGGCGGAAACTCTGGTAGCGCTGGACAGGCGGGAGCACCTGTGTTGATGGGACGGAGAGACTGGTGGTACCGGGCTGGGGACACGCACCTCAGGGCGAATGCCTTGCATACTACGCCAAATCAACTGCTCTCTTTCTTACACTCCCCCAATTCTATTAACACCTCCTTGAGTGTCTCCTCATCTCCCATCTATTCACTCTCCTCCATTCTGTCCAATAACTCTTCGACCCTCTCAGACTCAGCCCTCAGCTTTGCCGATAGCTCCGAAAACATCCATGGCTCCTTATGGTAAACAGGGGGAGTTGGCTCAGGTTTGGCTCCTGACTCTGCCACTCTCCCTGTGCCACCCCCCAAGACATTTTTTGGGGCTGCCTCTCGGGCTTCCAGCCGCTCTGCCGTGCTAGCTCCTCATAATGCCGCCTCTCTGCTTTCGCTGCCTCCAGCTCGGCTTTGGGGCGGCAATATTCCCCTGGCTCTGCCGAGGGTCCTTTCCCGTCAAGGATCTCCTCCCAAGTCAATTTCTCCAAATAGTGCAGCCTCTCCCACTGCTGCTGCTCCTGCTGCTGCTGCCTCTGTTGCTTCTCCTGCTGCTGATTTTGCTGCTGCTGCTGTTGCTCCTGCTGCACCTGCCGCTTCTCCTGCTGCTGCTGCCTCTGTTTACCACGCCGCTTGGTCCTTGGTTGGTGGGTGATTCTGTAACGGTTTTCTTCTGGGGAAAGAGAGGCGGACCACAGTCCTATCTGGTGCCACAAAGACAGGAACACTCACCCACAAAACCCAACACAAAACAGGCTACCTAAATATGGTTCCCAATCAAAGACAATGACTAACACCTGCCTCTGATTGAGAACCATATCAGGCCAACATAGAATGCCCACCCAGCTCACGTCCTGACCAACACTAAAACAAGGAAAACACACACGAACGATGGCCATAACGTGACAAACGGTTTATTTATCGTTTACGCTAATTATTCAAGGGTCGCCTTGTTATTTTATTTAAAAACAAATTATGCTTGATTGCATTTCAAATCAGGAATGACTCGTGTAATGACATGAATGAATGAATGAATGAATAATTGATTGATACAGTACTGTAGCTTATATATAAGTATTGGAATATAGGCCTAAGTAAGTTATGTATTAAGACTAAACAGAATGTGCTCCAAGCCTACAGAACGATGGTGGTTATAGAAGGTTGCTATACTAAGCCAACTAATAATAATGATATTACATATTGTTATAATAATGATGATCACAACAATAAAAATAATAATAAATATAAAGAGATCAAGAAAATGAGGGCTATTATTATTATAAATATATTTTTTCTCGCCATTTGGAACAGTGTAAACCACACTAAATAAATTAGAAATAATACCAGAGAGGCTGTTCTAATGCAAAAAAAAGTGTAAAGCCTTTATTACACCATAGCAAAGACTAACATTTTTTAAATGGTTTATCTGACATGTGGTTGGTGCTCACAGAGGCTTGGTGCTCACGGAATCAGTAGGCTATTAAACAAACACTCAAAGGCAACAGAAGCAGGATCTGTTTTATTTCTGTCAATGTGTATGGATGATTTATAACGCCAGGCACATTTAACAGTTAGACTATTGATTATAGGCCTAATTAAGTTGGGGATTCCGCCCTCCTCACTTTTCTTAGACAATCAATGACTGTTTTCTCATCTCCTAACTCCGCTGCTGCCTCAACACCAATATGCTGGTTAACATGGCCTTTATGCACATAGAAACATGGTCTAGGAAAAGGCGCCAATTCAACAGCGCACTGATGTGTTTCAGAACCACAGACAGCAACTGGTATCCTGTCACGTGTGCTCCCTCTCCGTCCTCTAGGTCACCAGTCTTCTTGTCGTGGCGCACACCTGTCACCAGCATAATGCCTAATTGTGCATTATGACACTCCATCGCCTCCTTGATTACCTGCCCTTTATGTCACTCCCTTTGGTTTCATTGTATCTGTTTCTGTTCCATGTCAGTGCGCTGTTTGTGTTACATGTTTGTTTAATTAATTAATTAAATGTATTCACTCCCTGAACTTGCTTCCCGACTCTCAGCGCACATCATTACAATCCAATGCGGGAGAAAGTGCATCTGTTACAGAATAATATTATTTGTATTAGTGTTGCTACCTAATATAACCACATACAATTTCAGTAGCATGTCTTCGAGTGATGGAATGTGCCATCCCCACAGCCTCCACAATGGATTAGTCCACTCAGACAGGCAACAATCATGATGTCTTGTACACCATGATTTTATGTATCTACTGTATATACACAGTACCAGTCAATAGTTTGGACACACCTACTCATTCAAGTGTTTTTCTTAATTGTTACTATTTTCAACATTGTATAATAATAGTGAAGACATCAAAACTATGAAAAAACACATATGGAATCATGTAGTAACCAAAATAGTGTTAAACAAATCAAAATATATTTTAGATTCTTCAACGTAGCCACCCTTTGCCTTAATGACAGCTTTGCACACTCTTGGTATTCTCTCAACCAGCTTCACCAGGTAGTGGTTTGCCGGCAATTGGAATGCATTTCAATTTACAGGTGTGCCTTGTTAAAAGTTACTTTGTGGAATTTCTTTCCTTCTTAATGCGTTTGAGCCAATCAGTTGTGCTGTGACTGTATAGTTGTAATCACGTTTGAGAGTAAACCCCTAGTTGTCAAATTCAACCTTTCAGGGGCCAAACCCACAGTTACATATCTGTGTCAAATTGTCCTATGCGCCTGGCACAATAGACCTCGACGACGGCTGGGACTATGTGGTGGTCCTCATGAGAGCCAGTTTCATCATAGTGCTTGATGGTCTATTTGGTAACAGAAGGACTATTTGGTAAAAGACCAAGTCCATATTATGGCAAGATCAGCTCAAATAAGCGAAGAAAAATGACAGTCCATCATTACTTTAGGACATGAAAGTCAGTCAATGTGGAAAATTTCAAGAACTACGTTTTTTCAAGTGCAGTCGCAAAAAGCATCAAGCGCTATGATGAAACTGGCTCTCAAGAGGACCGCCACAAGAAGGAAAGACCTAGAGTTACCTCTGCTGCAGAGTATAAGTTAATTAGAGGTCCCTGCATCAGAAGTACAGAGCAGTTGGTACAGCCGGTACTTCTTAGTTCCCAAGAGCGATGGAACTTTGTGTCCAATCCAGGATTTCAAGGTTTGTAAATTCAACATGCTCACACTTTGCCGTCTATTGCAGTGGATGCAACCCAGCAATATGTTTATGTCCATAGATCTGACGGATGCATATTGTCATGTGAATAGATGAGGTAGTTGAGTTGAGGGAACAGGTGTAGCTCCAGCTCCATGTTGGTTTCCCATATTCAGTCTCTGGGGTGCACTGTGAATCACAAGATTTTGCCTCCGGTTCAGCGCATTCAGTTTTCTGGGTCTTGTTCTGATTCGGTTCTGAATCTTAAGTTTTTGTCCCAATAAGAGTAGGGTCGCATTCCGGCTCTGTTTGGCATGGTTTCAACTGGGACACTCAGTGTCTTTTCACTTATGCCTGTGGTTGTTGGGTCTGATGGCATCTATGATAGCTGTGGTGCCTCTGGGACTTCTGTTGATGTGTCTGTTTCAGAGCTAGATGATTGCTACGTGTCTGGACACATCTTGCCACTGCCGTCGTTTGCTCAGGGTTTCCCGACGTTGCTAGCGCTGAGGCTTTCCGTCCAATGTTGGAGGGCAAGCATGAGTTGGTAAGGTCTCTCTTAAACCTGGCCTGTTATCTGCTTGCAAAAAGCAGCGAGAATTTGTCGCTCCGGGGGAAGTATCTTCCCAGATCTCTCAACGTGGTTGCAGACCTACATTCCAGTGGAGGCTTATCTCTACGGAATGGAGACTGCACCCCTCTGTGGTGGCCCAGATATAGGACCTGTTCGGCAGGGCCGACGTAGATCTTATGCATCGCAAGAAAACGGACGTCTGCTCTTCTCAGTGAGGGATCTGGGTGCTCTGTTGGGAAGGGATGCTTTGGTCTATCATTGGCCTTGGACCCTGCTCTATGTGTTCCTCTGGTATACTGGATTCAGGCCACCGTGGAGAGGGTCCATCAGGAGGGTCTGGTGGCTCCCCGTTGGACCAGACAACCCTGGTTCCCGGGGAGATCATCTGCCTGTTGGGGGACCCCTATAGGGTTCTGTGTCGTCGGGGTCTATTGTCCCAGGCACATAGGACAATTTGACACATAGATATGAAACTGTGGGTTTGGCCCCTGAAAGGTTGAATTTGAGGACTAGGGGTTTACTCTCAAACGTGATTAGAACCATACAGTCAGCGAAATGGAACCTGAGTTTACAAATAATGAAATCAATAAAATAAGAATATATATGTTTGGTTAACAGTTATGCAACACCAAATTCCTGATTTTCTTATGGCTGCGTCTGGGAGCAGGTGTTAGGCAGTGCACATGTTACGCATTTATCCGCATCACCACAGTTTCCCTGCGGGTTTGAGCCTTGGACTGCCATGGTTCATATATAGGGAATGCGCATTATCAAGACACAACAGATGTCCTGTTGTTTTGGACTTGCGGTTCCTTGTGTGAGTTCTGGCATTCCAGACACGTTGGGTCTCTGTGTGAGACTTTTTGGAACTGGTATGGACTGGGGTCGATGTTAGGCAGTTTCCTATGGCTTTGAGCCTTGGACTGCCGTGGCAGTGCGCCAGTACAGTTTCCAGGTTACTGCAGGTTTTCTATGGGTTTGAGCTTCAGGCTGCTGTGGTTCATTTACTCTGGTCAATCCTATGCTGTGCGTATCTGCGCTTTACCAAGTCATGACAGGGGTTCTGTTACTTTGGACTTGCGGTTCTTTGTACTAGTATGGACATTTCAGGCTCGCAAGGTAAGCATTGTTCTTGAGATGGTGAAAGCTGTGTGTGCTTTGGCTGCCGTGGACCTAGTTTGGTACCCTCTGAGCCGGCTTGGGCCGTGATTGTATGTGCCCGTAGAATGTTATACAGAGTGACCGACTGAAAGGGAAGGTACAGTTAGAAATATACTGTTTCCTGAAGGAGGGAACGAGGTACAACATATTTTGGCCCCACACTGTCAGGGGGTTCGAGCTCGCTGAAGAGCAGTACGGAATTGAGGAAATGTATGCGAGCCACAATTTTATAGCCAGGAAAGCTTCCAAGGGTGGCCTCGGCCTCCATTGACCTGTTGGGCGGGATTTCAGATTGGCTTGATTTAAGACTCCCCATAGTATGTTATACCTCGTTCGCTCCTTCAGGGAACAATAGTTATATTCATAACTGTATGTTTACACTCATCTGAAACAACAACGCTGTCTACCGTCTCATGACGTTATGGAATTGCTCATTCACTATGCATTATTTTCTCCACAGATTGGATATTGGAACGAAGTTGACAAAATGGCTGTCACAAAATCAGACGTGTTTCCGAATGACACAACAGGAATGGAAAACAAAACGGTCATTGTGACCACAATCTTGGTAATGACTTATCATTGACTCTATTCATACCATCTGACTCTTTAATTCACAACAATTGAATTGAAAATCAAAACTTAGCAATTGTTAGTCCATAGAATCATGTTTTTATAGTATTACTGTGTCCATATTGATGCGGTTCTAATATGGACACTGTACATACACAAACAAACCCATAGTAGTCTACGTCTTTTTATGAGCTGTTCATTCATTCAGTGAAAAGTCTCTACATGTATACAGCTAGCATGAACTATATACCATGACGTAAAGGCTAAAGGCACTCCTGCTGGACTGAACAGTGTTTTTGGATTTCCCCCTCAGGAAGCCCCATATGTAATGCTCAAGAAGAATGCTGACCTTTTTTTAGACAATGAAAGATACGAGGGCTATTGTGTAGATCTGGCTGCTGAGATAGCCAAGCACTGCGGCTTCAAATACCAGCTGAAAATTGTGGGGGATGGAAAATATGGAGCCCGAGACGCTGAGACCAAGATCTGGAACGGAATGGTGGGAGAGCTTGTCTATGGGGTAAGAAAAGAGATGCATGGGCCTTATAATATTGATCAAATCCAATAACTTGCTGTATATGAACATCCCCAGTAGTTCCCTTTAAACACTACTAATGCCCACAATTTCCCTAGAACAACAACATCAGCTCTTTATAACATCAAGCTCTTTCTCTCTCTCTCCTCCCCAGAAAGCTGATATAGCTGTGGCACCGCTGACCATCACCCTCGTCCGAGAAGAAGTAATAGACTTCTCCAAGCCCTTTATGTCACTGGGTATTTCCATTATGATCAAGAAGCCCCAAAAGTCAAAACCTGGGGTCTTCTCCTTCCTGGACCCTCTGGCCTACGAAATCTGGATGTGCATCGTGTTTGCCTACATCGGTGTGAGCGTGGTGCTCTTCCTGGTCAGTCGATTCAGCCCATATGAGTGGCACACAGAGGAGTACGAGGACGGCCAGATCCAGACTAATGAGTCTACCAACGAGTTTGGGATATTCAACAGTCTCTGGTTCTCCCTCGGCGCCTTCATGAGACAGGGCTGTGACATCTCGCCTAGGTGGGTTTCAAACTGCCTCCTGATTGTATGTTGTTAGGCTGGCTCAGTGTGACTTACTAGTATTCATACACTGATATTCTTGGTGAATTGTGCAACCTTGCAACTCATGCTACAATGAGGATCGAATCATCCCCAGCTTCCATTTGACCCCCCTCCTCTCCCCTGTAACTATTCTCCAAGTGGTTTTAAATGGCATTGTATTCTCAGGAATCTTACAGTGATCGGAAAGTATACAGACACCTCTACTTTTTCCACATTTTGTTACATTACAGCCTTATTCTAAAATTGATTAAATAACCTTTCCCCTCATCAATCTACGCACAATACCCCATAACGACAAAGAAAATACAGGTTTTTAGACATTTTTGTTAATTTATTAAAATGAATTTAAATCATAGTTACATCTCACAGACCCTTTACTCAGTACTTTGTTGAAGCACCTTTGGCAGCGATTACAGCCTTGAGTCTTCTTGGGTATTATGTTACAAGCTTGGCACAGCTGTATTTGGGGAGTTTCTCCCATCCTTCTCTGCATATCCTCTCAAGCTCTGTCAGGTTGGGTGGGGAGCGTCGCTGCACAGCTATTTTTAGCTCTCTCCAGAAATGTTAGATCGGGTTCTATTCCGGGTTTTGGCTGGGCCACTCAAGAACACTCAGAGACTTTTCCCAAAGCCACTCCTCAAATCAAATCAAATCAAATTTATTTATATAGCCCTTCGTACATCAGCTGATATTTCAAAGTGCTGTACAGAAACCCAGCCTAAAATCCCAAACAGCAAGCAATGCAGGTGTAGAAGCACGGTGGCTAGGAAAAACTCCCAAGAATGGCCAAAACCTAGGAAGAAACCTAGAGAGGAACCAGGCTATGTGGGGTGGCCAGTCCTCTTATGGCTGTGCCGGGTGAAGATTATAACAGAACATGGCCAAGATGTTCAAATGTTCATAAATGACCAGCATGGTCCAATGATATTAAGGCAGAACAGTTGAAACTGGAGCAGCAGCATGGACAGGTGGACTGGGGACAGCAAGGAGTCATTATGTCAGGTAGTCCTGAAGCATGGTCCTAGGGCTCAGGTCCTCCGAGAGAGAGAAAGAAAGAGAGAAAGAGAGAATTAGAGAGAGCACACTTAAATTCACACAGGACACCGAATAGGACAGGAGAAGTACTCCAGATATAACAAACTGACCCTAGCCCCCCGATACATAAACTACTGCAGCATAAATACTGGAGGCTGAGACAGGAGGGGTCAGGAGACACTGTGGCCCCATCCGAGGACACCCCCAGACAGGGCCAAACAGGAAGGATATAACCCCACCCACTTTGCCAAAGCACAGCCCCCATACCACTAGAGGGATATCTTCAACCACCAACTTACCATCCTGAGACAAGGCTGAGTATAGCCCACAAAGATCTCCGCCACGGCACAACCCAAGGGGGGGGGGGGGTGCCAACCCAGACAGGATGATCACATCAGTGACTCAACCCACTCAGGTGACACCCCCCTCCAAGGGACGGTATGAGAGAGCCCCAGTAAGCCAGTGTCTCAGCCCCTGTAATAGGGTTAGAGGCAGAGAATCCCAGTGGAAAGAGGGGAACAGGCCAGGCAGAGACAGCAAGGGCGGTTCGTTGCTCCAGAGCCTTTCCGTTCACTTTCCGTGTCTTGATATGTCCGTGTCTTGATATGTTCTTCAAACGAGAGATCAGGGTCCAGAGTAACGCCGAGGTACTTCACAGTTTTATTTGAGACGACTGTACAACCATTAAGATTAATTGTTAGATTCAACAGAAGATCTCTTTGTTTCTTGGGACCTAAAACAAGCATCTCTGTTTTGTCAGAGTTTAAAAGTAGAAAGTTTGCAGAAACACATGCTGAAACACATGCTTCTAGCGAGGGCAATTTTGGGGTTTCACCATGTTTCATTGAAATGTACAGCTGTGTGTCATCCGCATAGCAGTGAAAGTTAACATTATTTTTTCGAATGACATCCCCAAGAGGTAAAATATATAGCGAAAACAATAGTGGTCCTAAAACGGAACCCTGAGGAACACCGAAATTTACAGTTGATTTGTCAGAGGACAAACCATTCACAGAGACAAACTCATATCTTTCCGACAGATAAGATCTAAACCAGGCCAGAACTTGTCCGTGTAGACCAATTTGGGTTTCCAATCTCTCCAAAAGAATGTGGTGATCGATGGTATCAAAAGCAGCACTAAGGTCTAGGAGCACGAGGACAGATGCAGAGCCTCGGTCTGATGCCATTAAAAGGTAATTTACCACCTTCACAAGTGCAGTCTCAGTGCTATGATGGGGTCTAAAATCAGACTGAAGCATTTCGTATACATTGTTTGTCTTCAGGAAGGCAGTGAGTTGCTGCGCAACAGCCTTTTCTACAATTTTTGAGAGGAATGGATGATTCAATATAGGCCGATAGTTTTTTATATTTTCTGGGTCAAGGTTTGGCTTTTTCAAGAGAGGCTTTATTATTGCCACATTTAGTGAGTTTGGAACACATCCGGTGGATAGAGAGCCGTTTATTCTGTTCAACATAGGAGGGCCAAGCACAGGAAGCAGGTCTTTCAGTAGTTTAGTTGGAATAGGGTCCAGTATGCAGCTTGAAGGTTTAGAGGCCATATAGAACTAAAACACTTGAGCGTCTCTCTTGAGCCTAGGTTCTGGCAGAGTTGTGCAGACTCAGGACAACTGAGCTTTGTAGGAATACGCAGATTTAAAGAGGAGTCCGTAATTTGCTTTCTAATAATCATGATCTTTTCCTCAAAGAAGTTAATGAATTTATCACTGCTAAAGTGAAGGCCATCCTCTCTTGGGGAATGGTGCTTTTTAGTTAGCTTTGCGATAGTATCAAAAAGGAATTTCGGATTGTTCTTATTTTCCTCAATTAAGTTAGGAAAATAGGATGATCGAGCAGCAGTAAGGGCTCTTCGGTACTGCACGGTACTGTCTTTCCAAGCTAGTCGGAATACTTCCATTTTGGTGTGGCGCCATTTCCGTTCCAATTTTCTGGAAGCTTGCTTCAGAGCTCGGGTATTTTCTGTGTGCCAGGGAGCTAGTTTCTTATGAGAAATGTTTTTAGTTTTTAGGGGTGCAACTGCATCTAGGGTATTGTGCAAGGTTCAATTGAGTTCCTCAGTTAGGTGGTTTACTGATTTTTGTTCCCTGGCGTCCTTGGGTAGACAGAGGAAATCTGGAAGGACATCAAGGAATCTTTGTGTTGTCTGTGCATTTATAGCATGACTTTTGATGTTCCTTGGTTGGGGTCTGAGCAGATTATTTGTTGCAATTGCAAACGTAATAAAATGGTGGTCCGATAGTCCAGGATTATGAGGAAAAACATTAAGATCCACAACATTTATTCCATGGGACAAAACTAGGTCCAGAGTATGACTGTGACAGTGTGTGGGTCCAGAGACATGTTGGACAAAACCCACTGAGTCGATGATGGCTCCGAAAGCCTTTTGGAGTTGGTCTGTGGACTTTTCCATGTGAATATTAATGTCACCAAAGATTAGAAAATTATCTGCTATGACTACAAGGTCCGATAGGAATTCAGGGAACTCAATGAGGAACACTGTATATGGCCCAGGAGGCCTGTAAACAGTAGCTATCAAAAGTGATTGAGTAGGCTGCATAGATTTCATGACTAGAAGCTCAAAAGACGAAAACGTCAATTTTCTTTTGTAAATTGAAATTTGCTATCGTAAATGTTAGCAACACCTCCGCATTTGCGGGATGCACGGGGGATATGGTAACTAGTGTAGCCAGGAGGTGAGGCCTCATTTAACACATTAAATTCATCAAGCTTAAGCCATGTTTCAGTCAGGCCAATCACATCAAGATTATGATCAGTGATTAGTTCATTGACTATAATTGCCTTTGAAGTAAGGGATCTAACAATAAGTAGCCCTATTTGACTCCTGCGTTGTCTTGGCTGTGTGCTTATGGTCATTGACCTGGAAGATGAGCCTTCAACCCAGTCTGAGGTCCTGAGCATTCTGGAGCAGGTTTTCATCAAGGATCTCTCTGTACTTTACTCCATTCATCTTTCCCTCGATCTTGACTAGTCTCCCAGTCCCTGCCGCTGAAAAACATACCCACAGCATGATGCTGCCACCACCATGCTTCACCATATGGAGGTGCCAGGTTTCCTCCAGATGTGACCCTTGGCATTTAGGCTAAAATAGTTACATTTTGATTTCATCAGACCAGAGAATCTTATTTCTCATGATCGAAGAGTCCTTTAGGTGCCTTTTGGCAAACTCCAAGCGGTCTGTCATGTGCCTTTTACTGAGGAGTGGTTCCATCTGGCCAATCTACCATAAAGGCCTGATTGGTGGAGTGCTGGAGAGATGGTTGTTCTTTTGGAAGTTTCTCCCATCTCCACAGAGGAGACCATCGGAGGAGGAGACCCATCTCTGTCAGAGTGACCATCGGGTTCTTGGTCACCTCCCTGACTAAGGCCCTTCTCCCTTGATTGCTCAATTTGGCCAGGCGACCTGGCCACATTCCGTTTAAGAATGATGAAGACCACTTTTCTCTTCGGGACCTTCAATGCTGCAGACATTTTTGGTACCCTTCACCAGATCTGTGGCTCAAGAGAATCCTTTCTCAGAGCTCTACGTACAATTCCTTCAACCTCATGGCTTGTTTTTTTCTCTGACATCCACTGTCAACTGTGGGACCTTGTATCGGCAGGTGTGTGGCTTTCCATATCATGTCCAATCAGATAAATTTACCACAGGTGGACCCCAATCAAGTTGTAGAAACCTCTCAAGGATGATCAATGGAAACATGATGCACCTGCGCTCTATTTTGACTTTCATAGCAAAGGGTCTGAATACTTATGTAAATAAGGTATTTCTGTTTTTTATTTTTAATAGTTTAGCAAAAATTTCTAAACCTGTTTTCGCTTTGTCATTATGGGATATTGTGTGTAGATTTAATCCATTTTAGAGTAGGGCTGTAACGTAACAAAATGTGGAAAACGTAAAAGTGTTTGAATACTTTCCGAATGCACTGTATACTTAACCAAAATATAAACACAACAGTTTCAAAGATTTTACTGCGTTACAGTTCATATAACGAAATAAGTCAATTGAAATAAATTAGGCCCAGATCTATAGATTTCACATGACAGTGAAGCCAGTTGGACGTACTGCCAAGTACTGCCGTACTCTAAAATGACATTGGAGGCGGCTTATGGTAGAGAAATTAACAGTAAATTATCTGGCAACAGCTCTGGTGGACATTCCTGCAGTCAGCATGCCAATTGCACACTCCCTCAAAACTTGAGACATGTATGGAATTGTGTTGTTTGACAAAACTGAACATTTTACAGTGGCCTTTTATTGTCCCCAGCACAAGGTGCACCTGTGTAATGATGTTTCATGCTGTTTCATCAGCTTCTTGATATACCACACCTGTCAGGTGGATGGATTATCTTGGCAAATGAGAAATGCTCACTAACAGGGATGTAAATAAATTTGTGCTAAACATTTGAGAGAAATAAGCTTTTGCGCATATGGAACATTGAAAGGATATTATTTTACTGCTCATGAAACATGGGACCAACACTTCACATGTTGCGTTCATATTTTTATTCAGTGTACATTAACGATACCTTTTCAAACTTTATTTCAGGACATGACAACTGGATTATTTCAATTCTCTGTTGCGCGATATAAAAAAGCTAGTATTTTATACATCTTGGTATGATCACTTCCATTTAATACACATCCTGTACACTCCTGGCAGTCCTTGTACCCCTTGACGTGCATTTTATTATGTAAGCAGACGTGTCATGTCTTGAAATATCATAGTCCCAGCTGTAATTAATTCAGTGTCATATTAGTGCTGGGCGTATAGTGATTTAATGAAGTGCGAATGCAGCCGATTATGTTAAGCAGGCTCCCACTTTACACCAGAGAGGGGACCGTCAGTCACATGAATTCCTGGGAGATTTGTCATCAAGACATCAGCTATTACCCACCGCGTCCCTTTACACATGACTGGGCCTTGATGTTGTTTAAAGGAAGAGCTAACTGTATATTTGCTCCAGGGTGCTCAGTTTTCCTTGCTATGTCATTACCGGAGATGTCAATGGTCATACAATTTCTTTATGCGCACTCAATCAGCTATGAGTTTAATGTTTAATGTACAGTTGAAGTTGGAAGTTTACATACAAAGGTTGGAGTCATTAAACTTGCTTATCAACCACTCCACAAAATTATTGTTAACAAACTATAGTTTTGCCTAGTCGGTTAGGACATCTACTTGGTGCATGACACAAGTAATTGTTTCAACAATTGTTTACAGACAGAATATCCCACTTATCATCCACTGTATCACAATTCTAGTGGCTCAGAAGTTTACATACACTAAGTTGACTGTGCCTTTAAACAGCTTGGAAAATTCCAGAAAATGATGTAATGGCTTTAGAAGCTTCTGATAGGCTTATTGACAACATTTGAGTCAATTGGAGGTGTACCTGTGGATGTGTTTCAAGGCCTACCTTCAAACTCAGTGACTATTTTCTTGATATCATTGGAAAAATCAAAAGAAATCTGCCAAGAGCTCAGAGAAAAAAAAGTGTAGACCTCCACAAGTCTGGTTCATCCTTGGGAGCAATTTCCAAATGCATGAAGGTACCACGTTCATCTGTACAAACAATAGTACGCAAGAGACACGTTCTGTCTCCTAGTAATGAACTTACTTTACTTTTCTGCGAAAAGTGCAAATCAATCCCAGAACAACAGCAAAGGACCTTGTGAAGATGCTGGAGGAAACAGGTACAAAAGTATCTATATCCACAGTAAAACGATTCCTGTATCGACATAACCTGAAAGGCCACTCAGCAAGGAAGAAGCCTCTACTCCAAAACCAGAATAAAAAAGTTGGACTACAAAAATCTTACTTTTTGGA